>NW_025918961.1:0-157711 GCF_907164915.1 Impatiens glandulifera
GAGTTACATAAATCGAATCATTGTCGTTATGTTTGATTGTTTGATTGCAAGTTCGATGTCATTATCAATTCAACGTATAATGTAAAACAACTGATGTGTTCATGTAACCCCTTACATTGATCCATCGATTTGTTGTTCGCTTCATAACACAGTATCTAATTAGTAAATCGAACGGACATTTCTTCGTTTGTTTGTTAGTGTATTACTTTTAACCATGTGATTGAAAACGAAGATGAAGTCTCCTTCTCTTTTAAGTTACATAATATTGTATTTGTGTCACTTTCATGTAATACTCTAATGAATTTGAAAACGAAGAATCATTCGCTTGTAAGTTTCTATATTAAACCCACCAGTGTTACGAAACGAAATACAATTCGCTTGATAGTGATATTTGAGTTCGACAACATTGAACGAATATGGATTCGCTTGTATATTAAATCCAATCAAGGGTTAAATGATTGAAGAAGCGCCAAAACATTTTACATTACATGTCACGTCAGATTACAATTATGGCAATGATTTCACTTATGGGAAACATATACTTAGCCAGAAGAGTAGATATTATAATACTTTATTATTTCTAATAAATTCGTTATTTTATAAATGTTTAATGAAATGTGCATGAAAATATAAATAACAAATATTTATTATAATTCGATGAACAAAATTTCATTACAAGTTTCATAAACATTTCTACGTTTCATAAACATTTGTACATTTTAACACTATTCATCTGCATCTCCAACTTCAATGCATCTCCATTGAAGCGACCACAACGGATCTCTCACGCATAACTGGGGTCATACACCTGTTGAGTTATCTCTTGAGATGTTTTCCATCCCAGGGAATCTCCCACAGCTGGCGCTTTCCACCAGTAGTGGACACGAATGATCTTCATTTGATTGGTAGTTTCTACTTGAGGTATGAAGAATTCGTAGTAACTGAAGATGTTTTCCACCAGTCGATCTTCATTGTACAAGTTTTCCATCACATAGAATCTCCCAAAGGATACATCCCAACAAACTATCTGAAACAAACACACACTCTCAACAACAATGCTCACGAAATATTTCATGCTAACACATCCATAAGAAGACCGTTTGCCTGTCATGGAAACACACTAACCCTTGTATGTAAATACCAAAATTAACATTAATTTTATATTCACATTTCTTACATATGAATTCAACTAATTAAAGATGAAAAGCAGCGAACATATATTCGTGTTCAATGAAAATTGTAATTTATGAGAGGCATATATGAAGCGAATAAATCTTCGCTTCATTGAATTCTAAGCTGACGTACATGTGAAACCCTCAACCCTTACATGAGAAGACCTTTTACCCCTGATGTAAGTACACCAACGCATGTATGTGAAGACCAAAATTATCATCAAAGTTAATTTTCCATTTATTAATGAATGTTGGAGGAAAAGACACGCAGCGAATAAATCTTCGTTCGAATCTATTTTAAAATTTTTATCCCTTAATTCACATTTCATTTTTATTTTTAATTCATTAATGAAATGTTTTTTTACGGTATATCATATCTTAAAATAATCATTAAATATCAAATCGGACCAGACTTCAGTATTTTTGACAGGAAACATCATTCATAATTTATATATTGTTAATGAAAAAGTAGAAACAAAAATTAGGTGCTGTTTGATCTTGGTGTGTTTTATTATAGAAACCAAAAATTTATAAAAATAAACGCTCAATCTTCCGCTCATAAATCAAAAAAATCCATTTAATATAATTAACATTATATGAAATATTAAATTATTCATACATAACAAACATTATATTTATTACATCAGTGTAAAATTAAAATATATATATTGTTATTTATATTTAAAGAAAAATAAATTAAATTTAATTAACATCTCAATTATAAATCAAATAAATAAAATGAAGCGCCAAAACCTTTTTGTCATGTCAATTCAACTGTCACATAGTCTCAGGCTTTGTGACCACGACAAGTCATTTCCACTGCTACCATCCAATCAAATGTCAATCCTTTAGATTGTATACGATCTGTTAGATTTGCTGATCGAAGATTTCTTCTCTTCTTCCGCATGTAGAAGCGAATAGTTGCTCACCTTTTGGAATTTAATTTTTTCAATAATGTGAATCTAGTAATACATGTCCTAAGCGAAGATATATTCGTACAATCCGGCATTCGACACGAATACATCCTCGCCTATTCTAGTATGTTTTCTTTTCATAATGCAGAATTACATGTCACATTCCATGAGCGAATATCGGTTCGACTCATATGAAGTTCATGAAAAACTCCTTATTCATGTTTGTAAAACCGATACGGCTCATGAAAATACATTCACACTAATAGAGCACTTTAGAAACTAAAATATCTCAAGCCCGACTCCGACCGTCATACACTAAGGTTATTCTACTAATTGACCTAGCGCTGTCGTCTCCGGCCTTTCGACTACGAATCCATTTCTCTTCCGGTTAGTATCTTCTGCTACTGCAAAAATGGTAAGAAGTGTTTACGGTTGCATGCGTGGGTCTTTTTCGTTTTCTTATTTGAGTTCGTTTGAATCTAAATGTGACTCTATCATCTCAGAATCAGGATCCCGATATGCAAATAGTTCCATATACAGAATCCACGACGGAAGTTAACACACTAAGGTAATTACGCTAATGTTAGAAAATGTACAAATTTTCCTATTTTGGGATTATGGATGTCATCAAATTTGCTAATGTTAATGTAATGTTCAACAAAGGAAAAGAAAACCCGAGGCATCAGGCACGCCCACGACACCACTGGATATTCTGGCCAACGCGGCTAATGAAGCACTTAATGAGAACCAGGTTAAGAAGAAAAGAAGGACTCGTGACCCTGATGTTGATTTCAAGAGCATAACCTCTCCATTGGGCCTTCATAACCTGATTAACAGGTTATCCGAAGAACAGAAGCAGGCTATGAGGGACATAGGATTTGGTTCCCTTCTTTCACTTGGCATATCAAAATGCCCACTTCAATTCTCACGGTGCATTGTGAGTCTATTCAATCCCAGAAGGAGGAGCATCGTCCTACACAGTGGAGAGGAGATGCAGATTGATGAAGAGGATGTTCAATGTGTATTGAACATACCCAGAGGGGAATTAGAAGTGGCAGAGTGTTTAGGAAATCACACGGACGACAAGGTGTACAAGGACCATCTCACGGCGTGGAGAAGGAGATGGGGATTCGAGAACAGTGGAGGTCCTTCAACCTACCAAATGCCTGACAAAATTCTACAGAACACAGCAGGAGACAGTAACTTCAAGATGGACTTCGTGGTGTTTGTTGTATCCAGTTTTTTGTGGACATCCCAAAGTCCACAGTGCCAGTATACCCAAAGAACCTAGCATTAATTCTGTGATTTCATTTAGAACTTCAATATCATTTTAACTGGTTTGAGTCACTCCTTTTTTATGTACAGATTCAAAGTACTGAAATCCCTCCAGGATGTATCTAAAATCAAAGACTACAACTGGTGCAAGTTCACGTTAGACGGACTAGTCGACAGTGTTTATAAGTGGAAAGAAAAAAAGACATCCTATTTCCATGGACCATTAACGTTTCTTTTAGTGAGTGTAGAAATCTATTTGCTGTCGGTTGAACCTTCATAATTTTTCATGAATTTGAACGTAACATATATTTGTTTATGCTAATGTATCAGTTGTGCTACTTGGACCGTGTGGTTGAGTTCAAGGTAAACAGTCAGATCTCAAGGAATTTTCCTATCTTGGGATGCTGGGACGAGAAGAAGATGTACGAAAGGGTTGAGTATGAGGCTGTATAGGGGGGTTTGGACATGGTAGGGTAGTTGCTCGCATAGCCATTCCGAATGAGCAACCACCGATTCAACAAAATGTTGAGCCAACACCACCACAATCTGGGGATGACAATCTTACTGAGCAGGCTCCAATTCCACAAAACCTGGCATCATGTTTGAGGAAGGTTGCGGCCGCTGCAGACGAATTGGCACAAGGGGCTAAATATCTGAATGAGATGCACCAGATAAACGGCATGGAACTTGTACAGTCTGCATTTGAGCCATTGGCCACTGTACTAAACTCCCATTCAATCCTGAGGGAAGGATTACTGATAAGAAAAATTAAGTAAAGTTAATTTTTGGAACCGGCTAGAAAAACAAAACAAATGTTAACCTTCATGTGCAGGTGTAGATCAAATCGTATGAACCGGCTGGAACCTCATAAACCGGTTGCTGAAGCACTTCAAAGAAATCAGTTCCAAGTGATCAAGTCAAAGATCAGAGGAACCGGTTTCTACTCTCTCAAGTGACGTAGTATGACGAGATAGACATGTCTCGAAGGAATAAAAGAAGATCAGATCTGATCGGAAGCATGCGAGGAAAGCATTGATGATTTATTGATCCGATGTTGACAACCGGAGGTGGATGCCTGACACGTGTTCGAACCTGCAAATCGGCAACGTCACACTTTCCTAAGGAATCCTTGCATGCTTGCCAAGTGTTGAGGAAGGTGAAATGTGCAAGTAACCTCCCTGTACTGGCGTGATAATGATCAACCAATCTAGAGGAGAGAGAAGAAAATGACTGTTGGATCTCATCAGCTATAAAAGGAAGATTAATCGACTTCATTAATGACAGCGACAATTACGAATCACATTCTTCTGAGAAAAGCGATAAGTTACAAAAATCTTAGAGAGATAAACTTTTACGATCCAAAACTGGTGTGTCATAAAACCGGAAGCTTTCTGTGTATTGTTGTATTGTGTTATTGTATTACATCAAGAGTGAGTTGGTGTAACCGGCGAGTAGCGAGTTGGGCTCGACCGACAGTGTTGTTGTAACTTTAAAAGTTAGTAGAGATCCTTCTCATAACCTGAGAAGAAGGGGTGACGTAGGAGGGTTTGCTCCGAACATCCATAAAAAATCTTGTCTCGTGTCACTTCTTTCGTTTCATTACCTACTCAATTAACCTAACCTCAAACCAAATTAATCGTACTCCGTAAACCGGTCCACTCATATACATAAAACCGACTCCTCCTAAACATCATCTAAGTCACATACGTTGCTTCAAACTGAAACAGACATTTCCGCCCTTGAACCCGGTTCAAGAGTCTGTGACAGTTTGCGAAGTGCTGAGAACGGTTATAGTCTTTAATCGGACTATCACCAAAGTGTTGTGTGTGTTGTAAGAGGTCACCCTTCCTGAAACCGGAAACACCCCGGTCCTCCAAGGGCGTCCCCGATCCTAACAAGTGGTATCAGAGTAAGGTTCTTAGCACTCAAGCAACCGATAAAGATGGGAAGCATGACCCACAGCGACAAGCCGCCAATGATAAACAGCGAAGCGTTTAGCAGTTGGAAGAAACAGATGTATCTACATCTGATTACCCTAGATGATGAAATGAGCCGAGTCCTGAAGGAGGGACCGATCAAGATCAACATGGAGGCAGACCAATGGACAAATGAAGATCGAAGATGGAGTAACCTAGACAACCATTGCATGAGGCACATCTACAAGGCTATAGATGATAACACCTTGAACAAAATATCAGACTGTGATAGTGCAAAGGAAGCCTGGGAAACGATCATTCAGATCCATGAGGGAAACGAAAGAACAAAGGAGAACAAAATCTTGGTGGCTACACAGAAATATGAAAACATGAGGATGAAACCGGGGGAAAACATGAAAGAATTCAGCAACCTGTTCACAAGTGTGGTCAACGAGCTTCAAACACTCGGAAAGAAGTATGACAACCGAGAAGTAATCATCAAAGCCTTGAGATCACTGCCGAGCACTTGGGATATAAAAACCATGGTGATGAGGGAATCAAACACCCTCGGGCAGATGAAGTTGCATGATGTGTTCGAGGATCTAAAAGCCTACGAGTTCGAGATTAAGTCTCGGATCGAAGATGAAGCATCCACATCAACCGCAACCAGAGCTTTGGTTACATCGGTGGAACCGGCGGTCCAAGTATCAACCGTTCCGGCTCCAGTCAAAAGCGCTGATCAGATAACTGAAGATGTGATGGCGATGCTAGCTCAAAAATTTGGGAGATTCATGAAGAAGAGCCAGCCACCATCTAACAACGATTTTAATTATAATTATGTAGACAAATCAAATAAACGATGCTATAACTGTGACGGTTTTGGACATTTCAGGTCAGAATGTAGAAAACCAAGGAGAGACGATAGAAAACCGGAAAGAAACTATCAAGGGAACAACTATCAAAGCAACCGGTGCCAAGGAAACAACTACCAAGGAAATAACTACCGGAGAAATGACAACCAACGAAATGACTACCGGAGAAACGATGATCAGCATACAGACGAAGGAAAGGAGATTCAGAAAGCATTCCTTACATCCGACGGTGGAAGCGAGTGGGCATACTCCGATAATGAAGACAGTGAAGAAAGAGTGACATGTTTCATGGCAAACAACGAAGAGGTATTTGATTTCTCTTCTGACGAGTTTACCAAAGAAGATTTGATTTCTGCACTCAACGAAATGGTCGCTGAGTTTAGAAACATATCTGCGTACATACCGACTCCGGTAGAATCTAAAACCGTAAAGTCAAATAATGTCTCTATTAAAACATGTGAAACCGAAATGTATGAACCGGATGAACTATTCTCTGATAATGAGAAGACAGTTCAACCGGTAACTAAAACCGATGAACGAGCAATGTACGTCACGGCTGCGTGGGAGAGATCACGTCAAGCTGTAAAACAAATGTGTAATTATAAAAGACATCCTAAATGTAGGTTTGGTATCGGTTACGAACCAAATAAACAAAACGAATCAAAACAACCTAACGGGATGAAACTCATAAAAGACAACCTTCCATTTATAAGATTTGTCAGGAGTTCAACAACCGAAAATGACTTAAAACCGGAAGAAAAACTTAAATATGTAAGCCCTACTGAATCGGAAAACTAGCTTCATCCTGAGAGAAGGAAAGCCAACCGAAAACCAAACAAACCAAACAAAACTCGATCTCAAAGAAACTCATCACAACATAAGGCATTCTTGAGCAACGATCAAGAAGTTAAGCCAAATATTATAAGAATAAATACCGGGAAAGTGATCCGACTTATTCAAGTCTTGATCCCAAAGGGACTAATCAACCATGGACCCAACTGAATGTGGGTACCAAAAAGGTGTAAATAATTTTCTGTTGCAGGTTAGGAGGAGCAATCGGCTAAAGAATTTGGAATGGTACCTGGACAGTGTATGCTCAAGACATATGACTGGAAACGAAGAGCTACTAACCGACATCAAGTATGAAGCCGGAGCAATCATAACATTCGGGGACAACTCGAAAGGTAAAACCGTGGGCAAGGGTAAGATTGTCCATGGTAATCTATCCATAAGTAATGTATTACTGGTAGAAGAACTGCGGTTTAACTTGTTAAGTATAAGTCAAATGTGTGATGTGAGTTACAAAGTTGAATTTCATAAAAACGCATGCTTAATTAAGAATCAGGATAATGATATTCTTTTAACCGGTAACCGAATGGGAAATATTTACAAAGTTAATTGGAAAACTGATTTTGAAAAACCTATGTGTATGATAGCCGGAAATGATCCAAACTGGCTTTGGCATAAACGGTTAAATCATTTGAACTTCAAAACAATTAACTTCATATGTTCCAAGGAACTAGTTCACAGTTTTCCAAATGTTAAGTTTTCAAAAGATAAAGTATGTGCTGCATGTCAAATGGGCAAACAAGTAAAGTCATCTTTCAAAAGTAAAGGAAACTATCAATCTGAACGATGCTTAGAACTTTTGCATATGGATTTGTTTGGTCCGGTTAAAGTAACTAGTTTAGGAGGCATGCATTACACTATGATAGTTATCGATGATTATTCTAAATTTACGTGGGTGACTTTTCTAGCTTCTAAAAACCAAGCAACTCCAAACCTGATTAAACTGATTTTGAGAATACAAAATAAAAAATCTATTCGAGTAAACAAAATCAGAAGTGATAGAGGAACTGAATTTATAAACAGAAATTTAACTACTTTTCTTGATGATTCCGGTATTAGACATGAGTTGTCTAGTGCCAGAACTCCTCAACAAAACGGCCTGGCTGAGAGAAGAAACCGAACTCTCAAGGAAGCCGCAAGTTCAATGATAGCTGATTCGGGTATTGCTCAAAGGTTTTGGGCTGAAGCTATCAACACCGCATGCTACACACAAAACCGATCTCTAGTAACTAAACGTTTTTCAAAAACTCCTTTTGAAATTTACTATGATCAAATTCCAAGCGTACGGTATTTTTGAATTTTTGGTAGCAAATGTTTTGTTCACAATAACGGCAAGAATTACTTGACCGCTTTTGATGCTAAATCCGATGAGGGAATGATGTTGGGATATTCAGTTGTGAGTAAAGCCTACAGAATATACAATACTAGGACTTTAACAGTTGAAGAAATCGCACACGTTGTTTTCGATGAATCAGTTGAACGAAACACTGCACTACCCTTCGATCTTCACAACAGAATTGAAAACTTCAATATCTATTCTGATGATGAAGACGAGGTTCCGGTTTTTAGACGATTTGTCAAGGACCAAGCGGTTGATGTTGAAACTCAGCCTGATCAAGCTGCGTTACCGCAGAAAGTTGACTCTTCAGTTTCTACTGAAGAAATCGGTTGGTCTGACTCTATTCAACCTACCGATCAGTCTAACCTTGATCAGCCAACCGAAAGCTTGATAGACACGTCTCGGATAAACCTCAGAAGGAACAAAAATCATCCTCTTGAACTAGTAATAGGTAACATATCCTCACCCGTCCGAACTAGGCAACAGAATTTGGATCACTATGAAAACTCAGCTATCATATCACAAATTGAGCCGAAAAGGTGGATGAAGCATTGTCAGATCCCGATTGGATCCTAGCAATGCAAGAGGAATTAAACGAGTTTGAGAGGAATGAAGTCTGGTACCTAGTTCCTAGACCGAAAAACAAACCGGTTATAGGAACACAAAGGGTATTCAGAAATAAACTCAATAAAGACGGTTTAGTTACGAGGAACAAAGCCCGATTAGTGGCTCAAGGCTATAAACAGGAAGAAGGCATTGATTTTGAAGAATCATTAGCACCTGTAGCTAGACTTGAGGCCATTAGAATATTTTTAGCATATGCAGCTTTCAAAAATTTCAATGTTTTTCAAATGAATGTTAAAAGTGCTTTTCTAAACGGTAAAGTAAATGAAGAGGTATATGTTAATCAACCTCCAGGTTTCAAAAACCCAGAACACGAAAATCATGTTTACCGACTGAACAAAGCTCTTTACGGTTTGAAACAAGCTCCAAGAGCTTGGTATGATACATTGACACAATTTCTATTTGATCACAAATTCACAATAGGTTCGGTAGACAAAACACTTTTCAAATTTGAAAGAAAGGAACAAATATTACTTGTTCAGATCTATGTCGATGATATTATATTCGGATCAACCGATCCAAAATTATGTGATAAGTTTTCAAAAATGATGACTGACAAATTTCAAATGTATGATGGGAGAATTGAGTTTCTTTCTAGGACTTCAGGTTAAGCA
This sequence comes from Impatiens glandulifera, assembly GCF_907164915.1. NCBI lineage: Eukaryota > Viridiplantae > Streptophyta > Magnoliopsida > Ericales > Balsaminaceae > Impatiens > Impatiens glandulifera. The sequence continues at coordinate 9,576 of NW_025918961.1, forward strand.
GATTGAGGCCGGAACCTTCATAAGCCAACCGAAGTATACTACCGAACTATTGAAGAAATTCGGAATGGATACATGCGCTGAAGCGGCTACGCCAATGAGTCTTTCCGTAAAACTAGACAAAGATGAGGATGGTCAAGCCGTTGACATCACATCATATCGAGGAATGATCGGATCATTGTTATATCTAACAGCCAGCCGACCTGACATTCTGTTTGCGGTTGGGGTATGCGGAAGATTCCAAGCAAATCCAAAGCAATCACATTATACTGCGGCCAAAAGAATTCTAAAATATCTGAAGAGAACTCAAGAAGTGGGACTTTGGTATCCAAAAGACTCAAGCTTCAACCTTATAAGCTACTCAGATGCTGATTACGCAGGATGTAAGATCGATAGAAAGAGCACAAGTGGAACCTGCCAGTTCTTAGGTGACCGGTTAGTCACCTGGAGCAGCAAGAAACAAACATCTGTTGCAACATCAACCGTAGAGGCAGAGTACATAGCGGTCGGAAGCTGCTGTGCACAACTTCTCTAGACCCAACAACAACTAAGGGACTTCGGGATAGAAGCCAAGGAATCTCCAATTTTCTGTGACAACACCAGTGCTATAGCGATTACATACAATCCGGTGTTGCACTCAAGAACAAAGCATATTGATATAAGACATCATTTCATCCGGGAGCACGTTCAGGAGAAACACATCCGGCTGGAATACGTCTCGACCGAGCAACAAGTAGCGGATATCTTCACAAAACCGCTACAGGAAGCTAAGTTTTCTCACTTTCGAAATATTTTGGGAATTACTAATGTTAATCAACTCATATCATGATTATGTATGCATACTGATTACCTAAGTAACAATGAGAAACCGGGATATGTGTTGAGGGAGAAGCTCTCGCTTCTCAAACCATATTCAAATAGGCCATTGACACTTCAAAAATGCTAACCGGGAGGAAGTCTCCGGTTATGCCCGATTACTTCATAACGTCAAATCACATGTATACTTACTATACGGATGAAATAACCAGGTTGAAGTGAATATACTCAATCCAAAGTTGAACAAATGTTGACTTAACTCAACATTTCTTCATAATCGGAACAAAATATCCAACTAAAACCGGTCATGGAAAACCGGTTAGTACAAATGCATTCTGGTCTGATGGAATGAACTTCTTCGGTTAACTTGGGATGACTAACTGAGTTTTCATGCATATCTTGGAAAATGAAGCCTGTAATAAATAAAAACAGTCTACCACAATCGAGATGACGACATGTGTCCATCATCAAGAGAGGGACAATCACATCTTGTCTACAGATTTTTGTCATCATGAATATCTTAGTAATAATTAGTTTTGCCTTGGAAATAAACATTATTTACTTCAACAAGTTAAAGCCTATTAAATAAATGATGACATCATCAAGCATGCTTAACCTACTAATCTAGCCGAACCCCTGGCTATATAAACCACCCTTAAACCTACACAAATCTTCACAAAAATTACTATTCACAAAAATAGTCTTGAGCTTAAAACTCTCTCAAGAACATGAACTCCAACTCTCTAGCAAAGAAGATTCTATTGGCGGATTTCAACTCAATCTACCAATATGAAGACCATGAGGTTAAAGAAATGTTCTTAGCCGTTGAAAGAAGCGGGCTAAGAGGATTCCTCGAAAACAGATTAATTCTCGACTACCTAGTAGTCGAAGAATTCTTCCAGACCGCAAAGGAAGTGCATCGAGACATAATCGTTGCACAAGTTTACGGTCAGAGATTTCTATTCAGCGAGACAGATTTCGCTGAATACTACGGTTTGCCCACTGAAGGGGTAACCGACTTAACCTACTCTCCCGTGACCATGGAAGAAATGTGTCGTCGGTTCTCCAACTCTAACATCCCGGTTAGACCCTGGGGTGCTAAAAGCCAACTCTCTCACAAGTACCAGCTTCTTTGTGAGATTCTGGGAAAGTCCATCTTGGGCAGAGAGAAAAGCTATTACTACACCCAAAGGATTTTCGAGATGATGATCGCTGTAACGGTTGGGACACCGGTCAATTGGTCCCGGATCATCTTCAGCAACCTGAAGAAGATACTCCTTTCAAACAAAACCGGCTACGCTCCTCAGCTGAGCAGTTTTTGTGCAAGTCTGGACATCCACTCCGGACCCTTCGTAACCCTCCATCCAAAGCATGTGCTCACTAAAGAGAGAGTGCAAGAGCTGGTCGACCGGTGGGAAGAAGTTAAGGCTAAAAGAAATCAAGCGGCCGAATCATCTAACGTTTAGCCTGTCTTTCCTTCTGTCTCATTTTTCTTCCTTTCCAAAACCGGTAATTTTGTTGTACTACCGGTTTTGTACCACAATTAACGAAGCTTATTTCCTTCCTCTTTAATCTAAAATCTAAAATCTAAAATCATAAATGATCAAACATTTAATGCGCTATATCAAATCAAATCGAATCACTCTCGAAAACAGAAATCGTCATTTTCAAGAAGCATGCCTGATCTGATTCGACAAGACATGCCTTTATTCTCTTGAAAACTCACAAGCCATTAATGACCAGACATAAACGGTCAGATTTTTCAAATATCCTCATTAAATGCATCCAACCGTTCAAGCTATAAAAGGGGACTCAATCTTCCATCTTCAAAAACACGTTTTCTTCACCCTTCTCTCTAAAGCTTGAAAGATCAAAAAATCCCTTTAACTTTCTCACTCTTCCTCACAATGTCTGCTGAACTTAGGAACACTCTCATCGTCGATTTCGAAGACGTAAAAGATAGTAGATATTATGAATGCATCTTCCAACCGATCATAGAATCGGGGCTTTAAGGATTCCTCAAAGGCTCAGACACTATCCTCGTAGAGGAGGTGTGCGAGTTTTTCAATAATGGACACATTCTAGATGATGGTAGCATTCGCACCATCATCGACGGTCAATTTCTTCGGATTACCGAAGATCAATTTGCAAACTTCTTTCACCTTCCAACCGAAGGCTTTTCTGACTTCCCAACGCCATTCCTTCCGGCTAAGGAAGACTTCTTCCAGATCTTCTCTTCTTCCATCGTACCGATCAAGGACTTCGGGAAGAAAGAAAAACTTGCCCCTCACTACCAAGTCTTGCACGATTTGGTTCAAAGGTCTATCATGGGCCGAATGCCAAACCAGAACTACAACCGGGAGGCTTTCGACATCATGATAGACATCATCCGCAACTCGTCAATCAATTGGGCAACCTACCTCTTCAACAACCTGAAGTTGCTCATAACCGCTTCAAGGGGAAGGACCAGTTTCGCCCCTCAAATCACCCGGTTTCTGATGGCCCAGCGCCGCTACCTTGAACCCGGTGTTCCGGTCGGACCGTCCAACACCATCACCATATCCATGCTGGACAGATGGATATCGAGGATTGAGGAACGGACACTCGACAACACTGTGAACAAGTGGTTCGACAGAATGGTAAAAGGGGATTGGTTTAAAGAAAACTAAGTTATTTGTCTGTCTTTCCGGTTTTCGGTCATTTTGCTATACGACCAAAACCGCTTGATATTAACTTTTTATCATTTATAAAATTTCTAATTTTAAAGTTTCCGGTTTTCCTTCCATATCTTTATTTCCGGCCTTTAAAATCTAATAAACACAAAACCTCATGTTAAATGAAACTTCCGGTTAACAACGCTTCAAGTAAAACCGGAATCTCAAGCGAAACGAAAAGTTTGAAAACTTACCGCCCACGGTTTTACCTCATAAAAACTTATCGCCCATTGGTTTTCCGCATTTACCACCGAAAGTTACTGCAGTAACTTTTGAAGGGAAAATTGGCGCCCAAAACACTATCAAGTGATGGTTCGTCTTCCAACCGTTCGGAACCGTCTTCTATATAAGTTCAAATCAGCCATTCGTCACATACGCTTTCTCTCTCTAAAAAATTTCAGATCTTCAAAGGCATTCTAACTTCCGATCATCATCGTTCTTCATCCTTTCTTCTCAAAATCTACCATGGCTCTAGGCAAAGCACCCTTCCAATGGATGTTGCAGGTCGATTTTGCAGACATTGATGAACACGCTGGAGATAAAAACAAAGTTGTTCTTCAATCTCTAAGAGATTCAGGGTTGGAGGAGTTCTTATCTTGTCCATTCATAGTATATCCGACGACGGTAATGGAGTTTCTGGCGACGGCGACGCTAACAAAGAGGAAGGTCTCCGCCACCGTCAACGGCAAGGAAATTCTGATCACCGAGGAGTTATTTTCTGAAGCCCTCGGTTTGCCCAACACCGGTTTGGATCTCAAAACCGACCTAACTGATGCAGAGTCCAATGTTGTCCGGTTGGTGATATCGGCTAAAGATCAGGAACTGGTGATTCACTCAAGCAGGAAGAACAAGCTGAAACCGGAGTTCAGGTGGCTACTGAACATCATCGCTCGTTCAATTCAGAGAAGAGGAGGTAACTTCGATAACCTGACGAAACTTAAGCTCAAAATGATGATGGCCATTGTCCGCGGTGACAAGGTAGATTGGGGAGCCGTCATCTTCGAAGAATTCTGTGAAATGGTGATTCAGAAGGATGGCCGGGTTCAGGCGTTCGCAATGCAGATTGTCAAGATTCTCGAGTTTCTCAAGTTAGATCTTGGTGAAGGTGAACCGCTCCCACCTAACAATATTCTCAACTCCGAGTCGATGATTGAGAAGCCCGACAAAACAGTTAAGCCGAAGTCCTCCAGAACGAAGTCTTCCAAGGGGACCAGTTCTTCCGCTCTGGCTAAAGAATGTTCAAAACAAAAGAAACCGAAGAGAAAGGCAGTTGAAGCCGAAGCCGCACAAGAAACGAAGGGGAGGAAGAAGTCTTCCGCAAAGAAGAGCTCCAGCAAGCCGGCGGACTCCGAGAAAACCCTTTCCTCGGATAATCCACCAGAGAGAACCGGAGACATCTTTCAACCTATCCCCATCAATACCGTTCGTCCTATTCCTGTTGACTCTCTCTCACCAAGGCAAACCGAACCGTCGGGGAGCCACAAAACCGAGTCAGCATCAAAGGAGGAAGCAGAGGTAAGTATCAACTCTGAAAACTCCAAGTCCCCAAGCAAAAAGATCGAAGAGGTAATAGCCGACGTAGGATTAAATACCTCTGAAGCTATTGAGGACATAGTCCAAAATATTGCAAGGGAAACCGAATACGATGTGTCAAGTCGTCGTAAGTCAGTTGATTAGGTTGAGATACCCGATCAAGGTGAAATTCATCCGGTCGAAGAAACGGCCAAAACCGCAAACATTACTCCTCCTGCTCATGAGGGTAACTCTGAAGAACAGGAACTATCCGGTTCCGCAGGGAACAAGTCAGTTCCAGATGTTACAAAAAAACCAATCGGCTCAAGTTGGGTCAACCGATTCATCATTCATACCTGAAGGGTCAGTTCAGGTTAACAAAGGAAAAGAGGTCCTTGTTGAAGATTCGACGGTGACGGGAAAAGGTACTCTACAAACCGTCTCCCAACCAGAGATCTTAACCGGGGACATGGTCACTTTTTCAGCAGAACAAGAGGATGAAATGTTCGAGGGGCTCATTAGGGATATGAACAAAAGTGCAAGTGATGTGATATCACCATACCTCCTATGGGTACAGCTTCGTTGTGAAACAAAGCTGTCGGATATGGTTCCAGGGATGAGCGGCAACAAACATTAGGATAAACTCATTAAGTTAGAAGAAATGGCACGCAAGCTGGCACACACCAATCTTATCCAACCCGCCTTCAGCAAAACCGCGGTAATTCGCGAATACGCTCGGTTACAAGCAGTTGAGGATGCATTAAAGGAAGTGGAAGGAGCAACGCTAAATCCAATTGAAGCAAGAATGACAGAACGGTTTCATCCGGTGCGGGAAAAGCTCCTGAAAAGTCTTGACCATCTTGATGCACAATGGAGAAACGGATGTCGACACCAACTTAGCAATGCCGACCTATATCAGAGTAAGCCCTTCTTTGCTGCCGGGGAGTCATCCAGGACAGCAGAAAACCGGGAACGAGATCCTCCTCAAAATGCTAAGGCTCCCGAATTTGATCAAATAAAGCAGGCGGTAATCGACACCATTGAGTCGTGTCTTGGAAACTACAACACTGCAACCAATGAGAGGATTGCAGAAGCTGAAGCGAATCTGTCGAACACTATACGGGGATCTGTTCAAACCGAAATAGCCAACACCGTTCAAACATCTATCAAATCCATGATAGATGAGGCTGTGCAAACCTCCGTCAAATCCTTGATCGCAAAATCCATCCAAACTGCAACCGCCCCTCTGGTGGATATGTTGCAGGCCATGGCTATTCAAATTGGGGAATTGTCCAAACTCCAAGTAAGCAAAACACAAGAGCAAATCAATTCTGACGCTGAAACCGCTAAGAGGCTACAAGACAAAGAAAGGGAAAGGGAACGGTTGCAGAAGGAAATTGAGGAGAAAGATCATGAGTTTGCCCAGAAGTGTAACGAGGAAGAACATGCAGCCATCCAGGAACCCATACCGGCTCAACCGTCACACGCTATGAAGACAAGAAATAAGAAGAAACAGAAGGCGGTTGCAGAGGTCATAAAGCGGGCAGAACAAAACAGCCAAAGAGTAATAGTATTGGTCGGGCTGAACGTGCAACCTATTGATGATGAAGAAGAAGAGGAAGAAGAAGAGGATATCGAAGAACTTAACCGGCGCAAGAAGAGGACACTTGAAAGGTCAACCGCAACTCCAAGCTCCAGACCAACTGTTGCTCAACCACCTCGTCAACCAAAACCAGTTTGTACCGGTTTTGGATTCGGAAAAAGGACTCCCGGCATCTCAAGTGTGTGGGCCGGATTTCAAATTGACGCTGAAAGACGCGACAGGGAATGGAAGGCAAGGGAAGAAGAAGAAAGAAGGCGACTGGAAAAAGAACTTGAAGCACTTCAAAGAAATCAGTTTCAAGTGATCAAGTCAAAGATCAGAGGAACCAGTTTCTACTCTCTCAAGTGACCGGCCAGCAAAGACAAAAGTTCACATACCAGCCGGATCATATTGCACAAGAGACAAAACCGGAAACTACAATCTTCAAGAGTGACGTAGTATGACGAGATAGATGTGTCTCGAAGGAATAAAAGAAGATCAGATCTGATCGGAAGCATGCGAGGAAAGCAATGATGATTTACTGATCCGATGTTGACAACCGGAGGTGGATGTCTGACACGTGTTCGAATCTGCAAACCGGCAACGTCACACTTTCTTGAGGAATCCTTGCATGCTTGCCAAGTGTTGAGGAAGGTGAAACGTGCAAGTAACCTCCCTGCACCGGCGTGATAATGATCAACCAATCCAGAGGAGAGAGAAGAAAATGACCGTTGGATCTCATCAGCTATAAAAGGAAGATGAATCGACTTCATTAATGACAGCGACAATTACGAATCACATTCTTCTGAGAAAAGCAATAAGTTACAAAAATCTTAGAGAGATAAACTTTTACGATCCAAAACCGGTGTGTCATAAAACCGGAAGCTTTCTGTGTATTGTTGTGTTGTGTTATTGTATTACATCAAGAGTGAGTTGGTGTAACCGGCGAGTAACGAGTTGAGCTCGACCGACAGTGTTGTTGTAACTTTAAAAGTTAGTGGAGATCCTTCTCATAACCTGAGAAGAAGGGGTGGCGTAGGAGGGTTTGCTCCGAACATCCATAAAAAATCTTGTCTCGTGTCACTTCTTTCGTTTCATTACCTACTCAATTAACCTAACCTCAAACCAAATTAATTGTACTCCGTAAACCGGTCCACTCATATACATAAAACCGACTCCTCCTAAACATCATCTAAGTCGCATACGTTGCTTCAAACTGAAACAGACATTTCCGCCCTTGAACCCGGTTCAAGAGTCTGTGACAGTTTGCGAAGTGTTGAGAACAGTTATAGTCTTTAACCGGACTATCACCAAAGTGTTGTGTGTGTTGTAAGAGGCCACCCTTCCTGAAACCGTAAACACACCAGTTCTGCAAGGGCGTCCCCGATCCTAACAGTTACAACGGAGCTTGGACAAAACAAAACATCAGCAGCCAAGAGGAAGTGGCATTAACCCCAACACAGAAACCACCACCTAAGCGAAAGCCGACATCCTTCCTCCCAACATCCATGCCAACACCAAAGCCAACACCACTCCAACAGCCCCAGCCAACAAGAGCACCCTAACTCCCAACACCACTCCAACAGCCCCAGCCAACAAGAGCACCCTTCCTCCCAACACCCATGCCAACACCAAAGCCAACACCACTCCAACAGCCCAAACCAACAAGAGCACCCTTCCTCCCAACAACGAAACCAACACCAAAGCCAACCACCAAGCGAAAGCCAACAACCTTCCTCTAAACACCCAAGACAACACACAGACCACCCTCACTACAACGGACCAATCCCACAAGAACCCCATTCCACTCAAATCAGAAACCCAAACCACAACCCCTACCCCTCTAATGGCACAAGCCAAAGCCAACCCCATTCCTCTAACCACAACACCAACCCCTCCAATGGCACAAGCCAAAGCCCACCCCATTCCTCTAACCACAACACCAACCCCTCCAATGGCACAAGCCAAAGCCCACCCCAATCCTCTAAAAAAAACCCCAACCCCTCCAATGGCACAAGCCAAAGCCCACCCCATTCCTGTAAACAAAACCCCAACCCCTCCAATGGCACAAGCCAAAGCCAACCCTATTCCTCTAAACAAAACCCCAACCCCCTCCAATGGAACAAGCCAAAGCCCACCATATTCCTCTAAACACAACCCCAACCCCTCAAATGGCACAAGCCAAAGCCAACACCATTCCTCCAAAAACAGAAACCAACACCAAAGCCACAACCAATCCAACCGACCAAGCCATAGCCCACCCCATTCCTCCCAAAACTGAAACCCACACAAACACCAGCACTCCAACCGCCAAACCCATAGCCCACCCCATTACTCACAAAATAGAAACCAACACAAACACCAGCACTCCAACAACACCAGCCTTGCCTCCTACCCAAATTAGACAGAAAGCAGAAGAAGCTGGACCATTAAAGGCATTAAATGTCAGTAGTAAAGTCCCCCGAAATTTGAAAACGGATTGGTTAACCGATGTCATCAACACCGAAACCAACAACCACTCCCCTTCTTTGGCGATAGTAAAGATTGAACAGGAAGAATGCATCACTAGTCTACCACCGCCACTTCAAACTGCCTCTTCTCGTCCACAAATGCAATTGAATGAATGGCTTAAAGTAGTGCAATTGCCTCCAGTTTTGAAAACCCCATATTTCAATAAAATGTTTAGGGATGTCAAACAAATTACAAACATTCAGAAGATTTTTGTGGGTTTCATATTTGCTACGGGACTTGATCAAAGGTAATGTTTCCTGGACATACTTACTTATCCATTAAAAATATAATTTGTAGCCCATTCTGAAACATGTTTTCATTGTTTTATGCAGTGAAATGTTATTTTTTGGGGATAAACTAAGTCTGCACGTGACGCGCGGGGACATGCTTACAATGGTAGATAAAACCTAGGTAGACAGCATGATTATTGACATTTGGTCGTACATGTTGAACGACCTTTGTAGGAGAAATGTAAAACGTCGTTACAATAAGATTTTTTTTTCACAACCGCGATCACCGTAAGTTGTACTAGCACTGTTGTTTATCAATTATGTTATTCGTGTGAGACTAAAGACTATGCTGTAAACAAATTTTTCGTGAAGGTGGGATAACTAACCTAGACCAATTCAATGAAAGGTTTTGTCGTGAAGGTCGGGCTTTCAACATTTCGAAAAGGGACCTCTTGGATGTGAACCTCGTAAGTACATCTCTCGCTATGATATCTTATAATAGCATGTACAACTCAGTTGAAATCTAATTTGTTTTAATTCTATCCACAGATGTTTTTCCCAATCATTGATGAAAGACATTTTTACTTGGTTTGCTATAACTTCATACAAAGGCAATTTCAAGTTATTGACAACAGAGAGTCACCCATGCAAGCGCCCTTCGAAAGAAGATATAAGAATGCACAAATCTTGGTATGACACTACAATATGATTTTCAACATGTTCAATGATTGAATTCTAGTAGAACTAAATTACATTACATCATGTTGTTTGTAATGATGTATTAGGATGACTACATGCAACAATATATGAACGCCGTAGACCCCGTTCTTGCTGAAAAATATGGCAGTTTGGAAAAGACATGTTTGAAATTGTCATCGCAGGATTCCCGGAATTACACGGACTGCGGCATTTTTTGTATGAGACACATGGAGACGTATGAAGGTCAGGTGAAGGGTTGGAAAAGTGGCTTCGGCGTTAAAAAAATGTAAGGGACCAAATAAAGACCTTGAGGATGGAATATTGTTGGCGTGTCATTGGCTCGGAGCTCAACAAATCCAGGAGCAAGGTCTACAATTCCTGCAGTAAATGGATTAGCCAATGAATTTGGAAATGTATACATTTGTACAATAATGAATATGTTGTGTAATTTAAATTTTCAAAACATTACAATTCACATTTTGACAATAATGAAGATGTATATATACAGATTGTTTTTAATGAAAATTTATTTACCAGCATACTTGTTCATTTATGTATTAAGTGAATAAAATAATTGAAAGAAGCATGAAGCGCACAAATATTCGCTTCAAACAATTTTTGTTTATTTCATACATTATGATCGAAATTTATATGTGAGTAGTCGAGTAGTAGCGAATAATTATTATGTGAAAACTTTTAATTTAAAGTAATCTAATTCGAGCGAACCATGAGAAGCTGGATTACACTTACCCTAACATGTGAATACCAAATTCCACAAAAACAGCAATTTCATGTTGAAATATGAGGCGCATAAGTATTCGCCTCCAATACTACTTTTTCTTGTAGCGAATAAATATTCGCCTCAAATAAATGTTCTTGTAAAACCCCCACCCCACCCATGAGAAGCCGGATTACTTGTCATGTCATTACACTTACCCTAACATGTGAATACCAAATTCTACAAAAATATCAATTTCATGAAAGAAATGTGAAGAGAATAAATATTCGCCTCAAATACTTGTTTTCATTGAAGCGAATAAATATTCGCTTCAGTTTTGGGTTCTAAATTCTCAATTTTCTAATTAAAAGATATACTTAATAGGATTCGACTGGGGCGAATAAATATTCAATTGAGTTAGGTGTTTTTATTTTTAGGTATTAATTATTGTTGTCATTCATTTGGTATTACATAAAACATCGCATGCATTACATTCTTCTTGGTTTCAAATCCAATATACATACAATACATATCAGATTTCACATGAAATTGGAATTCGATAGTTGAGATGACAAAAGAACAGTGAACGGAGTATTGGCGTCCATGCTGAAACTTTCGTCCCATTGTTGAGGAGTTGAGAACTAGGGAGTGGTCGTTGGCATTGCATTTGATGGCTGGAAAGGTATATCAATTTATTTAAAAGTATGTTAATAAATGAATAATAATAACCCAATTATTAGTAAAGAAGTTAAGTCAGCAAATTCATACCGGAATCTGTGATTCGCTAGTTATTCTTGTTGATTTTCTTTTTCTTGAGTTCTTCTCTAGTCCACCTTTCCTTCTCTTACCAGACTTTGTTGACTTCTTAGTTTTGATTCCTTTCGCTTGAACATGGGCACCCTCGGCAGAACATGATACACCGGTTGGTGGAGTTTGCATATTTATACTCTCCTGTAATTTTTTATCCACAAACGTACACTGGCTAAGCATAATTTCTTTGACACGCTTATACATGTCATCTCTTTCGGCTGCCTTGGTAAATAAATGCATGGACAAGCCACACAAATCTCTGTATCTTATGTTATGAAGCTCACTCGGATCAACATTACTACTGTCCACGATTGGATCAGTTCCAAATATTCCATCTTTGGCTGTTCTTGTCCACCTCTTCAATATCAACGCCGGAGGAATCTTCAACACGTCAATCGTTGTGAAAATCTTTAGGATGTGAGCACACAAAATCCCTCCAAATTCAAATTTACAGCAGCTACACTCGATATTCTTATCATCATTCTTATGAACTGTAACTGTATGAGAGCATCTCCTAGTGTGGGGTGTTACCTTATATTTTCTGTGTGTGTTGACATCCTCTAACATTTCTACACACAATCATGCGACATAAACCATTGTTGTTCAAAGCACTTAAATACCTCTGGGGTGTAAACTTTGTAGGCATCCTTTAAGATCAAAACTGGATAGTTAAGACTTGGTTGGCTGGTAATTGATTTGAAATCAGCCTTCAACACATCATATCTTCTTTCATCGATTAGTCTTTCAAAGTGTTTGAAAAATTCTAAAAACTTGTGTTTGTAGGAGCAGTACCTTTTCAACAAACTGTTCATACTCTCACTTCTCTGTGTTGTCGTCATATCAGCACAAAACATTTGTCGTCCATACACTAATGCCCACTTTCGCCTAATGCTAAACATGCGTTTCAACCAGTCGTTGTTTTCAAGCCCGTAGTTTGTCAACATTTGATTCCAAGCTTCAACAAACTCTATCTCTTCTTCAAAATCATATATACACGAAGAAAAATCCTTAGAAAATTCTCTGAAATTATGGAACACGGAGCTAAGATGTATGGCTGCATTTTTAAATATGTGCCAAATACAGAGACGATGATTTGTTTCGGGCCATGTAGACGACAAGGCCTTAGCCATGGCCGCGTCTTGATTTGTAAGAATGGTTTTTGGTTTTTTCCCACGCATAGCTTTGGTGAAAGTCTCAAACAACCATTCAAAAGTCATCGCAGTTTCATCGTATAATAGAGCTGCACCAAAAATAATTGATTGTTTGTGATGATTGACACCCACAAAAAGCGCAACTGGACGACCTTCCTTATTCTTCTTTTAGGTGGTGTCAAAACTGACAACGTCTCCGAAGTATGAATAATCGGACCGCATGTTGGAATCACAACAAAAAAATATTCGTTATCAAATCGTCCGCATCGAGTTGAAAAACATTATAAAAACCAGGATCATTTGATTGTTTTTTCTGCAAATACTCTAATACACCCCCTTGTTTCCCCAAAATTACACTCTCTGGTTCTTTTCGTTCGCAGGTAATTTTTGTAGTCCTCAGGAAGAAAACCTAGATTCTCCCTTCCACCGATTTGTTTAGACATTAGAGCATGTGATGACTTAGGAAGAATTCCCACGTTAGTGGCCATCTCGATATGTAAGCCTGCAACTGCAGAAATATTTCTATGGCATCTATATAGGTGAGTTTTCTTTGGACTTGCAAGAGGATGGCTATGATCACTAATAAAATTTACCACTTGGAACTTTCCATTGTCTGCCCTCTTTATCCTCAATTTCGCTTCACAACCGAACCTCGTCAAAGTTTTGGACGGATGCTGTGGCGGTTGCCTGCAAGTGCATGAAAAAAAACGGTCTTTGTTAGTATTTACTAGGGTTTCATGGAAATAATATCCCAAAACCTAACACTAGGTAAGTTTTCCTAAATACGATGGATTTTCATTGAAGGTGACATTTTGAGAGTAGGGTTTCCTAAAGATTAACGAGACAACGACGTCACATAACATAATCTAGTTTAGTAGTTCCATATTCCTAATATGAAAAGTTACTATTCAGGAATACGTACCATTGTGGAGACGTGAAGATGTTGCTTCTGGTTTGGTCGACGGGGAGCCGGTTGCGAATCGCCGTGAAAGGAGGCAGGAAGAGAGAGAGATGAATCGGGCGGAAATGATTATAAAATAATCATATTAGTGTGTATAAATATTCATGGAACCGGGGCGAACATGTCTTCTCTCGAAAAGCGATATTCATACCATTTCACATGACACATGGACCAGGGGCGAATAAGTGTTCTCTCGAGAAGCGACTATTCAATCCATTTTACATGGAACATGGTCTAGGCGAACAAATATTCTCTCACAAAGCGTCTATTCATTACATTGAATCTGGGCGAATGGGTATTCTATCTGGAAATCAAATAATTGAAGCGAATAAGTCTTCGCTTCTTAGCGTCTCCCCGCCAACAAAATTAATGAAAAAACAAACGATTGAATTGAATTAATATTTAAAGAATGAAAATATAAAATCCATGTTAATTTTGGTCTTTACATAGACGGGTAAGTGTATTTACATGACATGCAAGCGGTCTTCTCATGGGAGGGAAGGGGGTTTACATGAACGTCATGCTAAAAATAATTGAAACGAAGAAATCTTCGCTTTCAATCGTCTCGTCGTAAAAAAAATTAGAGTGAAGTAATTAAAGCGAATATTTGTTCGTCTCCTGCATGTCATTTTTAATTAATTGAATTAATATTCAATTCAACGGAAATATAAAATTAATAAAAAAAATAGTGAAGTACTTGAAGCGAAGATTTGTTCGGTTGCTTCATGTCATTTTTAATAAATTAAATTAATATTTAATAAACTGAAATATAAAATCCATGTAATTTTGGTCTTTACATACACGGGTAAGTGTATTCACATCGCAGTCAAATGGTCTTCTCATGGGTGGATTGGAGGGTTTACATGAGGTTTTTATTAAAATTAATTTCAGCGAATATGTCTTCGTTCCTGAGCGTCTACCAGCAAAAAAAATTAAATAAAAAAAATATAAAATATGAATGAATTAATTGAAGCGAATATTAGATCGCTGCATGTGATTTTTAATAAATTAAATTAATATTTAATAAACGGAAATATAAAATCTATGTAATTTTGGTCTTCACATAGTCGTGTAAATGTATTTTCATGAAAAGCAAATGGTCTTCTCATGGATGGGTATGGGGGGGTTTACATGAGGTTTTTATTAAAATTAATTTCAGCGAATATGTCTTCGCTCCTGAGCGTCTACCAGCAAAAAAAATTAAATAAAAAAAATAAAAAATATGAATGAATTAATTGAAGCGAATATTAGATCGCTGCATGTGATTTTCAATAAATTAAATTAATATTTAATAAACGGAAATATAAAATCCATGTAATTTTGGTTTTCACATAGACGTGTAAGTGTATTTTCATGAAAAGCAAATGGTCTTCTCATAGCTGGGTATGGGGGGTTTACATGAGGGTCAGGGAAACGGGCGTGGAAATCTTCGCTCCCATCGCATCTCACCCTTCCCTCTGACACGGTGCCCTGAGCGAAGATATCTTATCTGGGTATCATATGATTATTATATTATTTGATGGCGTTAACAGGCGCTGCCATTAACGGCGTCTGGCGTGAACCCGGAATGAAACCCGGATTCCGGATCTCCCTCCCTCCAACTCCTACCCAGATTAATTTATTATTATAATAATAATGCTGCAATCTGATTGGTCCGCAACAGGGGAACACGGGAATCGGTAGCAGAAGATCTGAATTGCAAACTATCAAGGTTATTCCAAAAACAGATTTCATTATCATTATCAAATTTCAAATTCACCAACTTTGAACACATCTTTTTTTTTTAATTTAAAAATATTTCTCATGTATCAATATTTTTATCATTAAAATTCATATATTACTTTACAAATGAAAATTGTCAATAAATTATTTTTCAAAATAGAGATTTTTGTTTTATATTCCAGTTCATAAGTAATTAACTTTATTGTGAGCAACTTTTAATATCATTAATTCTTTTTTTAACTTACAAATTGTGTGACCAAAATAACAAATTGAGTTTCTTTATTGGATTAATTTGAAACTTTTTTTTAATGAGGAGGTTAATTATAATTTGAGAACTCTTATTTCCATAAATAAAGCAGTGAGTAATTAAAGTAGAGAGAAATGAATTAGGATATAATAGATGATTTTAAGTTATTTGAGAAAAAGTTGAATCACAATGAAATAAATAAGGGAACGAATGCCTGGTCCGTTGATAATCAAAAGAATATTTAATTTGGCATTTAAGATGTAATATGCAAATGTATTACAGAACAAAATAATTTCTTATTCTGCTCATGTTTCAAATAATTTTAATCAACCAATTAAAATATATTATATAAATATTCAAATAAAATAACATAAATTTTATTTTTATTTAAATTTATACATACAATATATATAATTAAAATTAAACATATTAAATTAAATAATTTAAATAAAATTATAAAATAAAATAAAATATTATACAGTAAAAAAAATACATTATCTAAAAATTAAGATAAAATACATATTTTATCTTTATAATTCAAATTTATTTTTATAACTTTCATTATATTTATAGTAACTTGTCTATTTAACTTTTTACCTAGATAAAATATATTAATTTTTTTATTATTTGTTAATTTAATATTATTTTAATATATTATATTTTAGTGTATAATATTTTATTTTAATTTATAATATTTATTTAAATTATTTAATTTAATATGTTTAGTTTCAATTATATATATTATAAATAAAAATAAAATATATGTTATTTTATTTTAATATTTATATAATATATTGAGAGAAAAGAAATTAATTAAATTAATTAATTAATAATTTAGAGAGAAATGAGATTAATTAATAGTTAAGGGGAAAAAGAAATAAATTAAAGTGTTAATTAATATTTTAGAAAAAAAAGGTGGATAATTTAAACAAAATAAATAGAAAATGGGTAGTTTGTAAAAGTTTATTTGAAACGTGGGCAGAACAAGGTTAAACAGAACACCTGTATTGCATGCGCCATCTTATTTAAATGTATTGTGTCTGTTTAAAAACAGAACACCTGTATTGCATGCACCATCTTAAACAGACACCTGTATTGCATGCACCGTCTTATTTAAAAAATTCTTGGAAATATCGATCGTCTCACTATTTCTCTAGTCTCCTCTTTCAACATCATCGGCGGTAGAAAGTTGAAGAGGGTGCTCATATTTTAAGAATTTGATGGATTCCGGATCATTTGTACTGAACATTAGTTCGGACGAAGAGGATTTTGAAGAGACGAGAAGTGAAATAGTAGAGGGCATTGAAGACTACACCAATTCCCCAGATGATGTAATCCTGGTTAGTGATGCAAATGAAATGGATGATGACAATCAGACGAGAAGTGAAATCGAAAGGGCCAGGGAAGCCTACTTGAATAGAACAGATGAAGACTACCTCGACCTCAATGCCATAGCTGATCGATTCATTGAAAACAACCCCGGAACAAATCAGACGAAAAGTGAAATAGTACAGGCCTTTGAAGACTACATCAATGATGTACACCCTGAAGACTACTTGAGGGGAAAAGATGAGATGAGAAGTAAAAGGAGTGAAATAGAAGAGAACCCTGAAGACGACCTCGACCTCAATGCCATAGCTGATCGTTTCATTGAAAACAACCCCGGAACAAATCAGACGAAAAGTGAAATAGTACAGGCCTTTGAAGACTACATGAATGATGTACACCCTGAAAACTACTTGAGGGAAAAAGATGATATAATTCTGGCCAATGATGCAAATGAAATGGATAATGATGATTGTATGATCTTAGATGGCGATCCAGATGAGCCAATTTCCATTGAGAACGATTCAGCTGCTATTGGTGATTCAGATGATGATTTGCTTATTCTTGAAGAAGAGGTTAGAATCTTATATTAAAAGTTTACCTTTTTTTTCTCAACCAAAGCCTATTTTTTTTGTTCGGAACAAAGAAGCAGTATGATATTGAATTCAAACATAAATACATCACATGCACTTAGGTTAGCACCCATATGATCAATGTTGGATAAGAATTTAAGAGTTTCTTGAACTTTTTAAGTAATTTTTATAGGCCTGACTCGTTTTGTGTTATTTTTAGAAAATTCATCTTAACCTAATAAGAGAATCAAATTGGATATTTTATTGTAAGTTTTCTTATGATTGTTTCAAATTATACTTTGAACTTGTGTGAGTTCTTAAATGAACATTCTTCAACCTTTTAAAATAGATCTCCTATTGTTTTCTTTTAATATTATGAGTTTTTATGTGTATTAGTTTGGTATCTTACATAAATTCAAGATAAATAAAATGGTCACTTTATGAGCTAAGTATAGTACATTATTCCATTATTAGCTTTTTTTTTTCTCCATTTAGTATAGATGAATCTAATTATTTTCTAGATATTTTGATATTTTAGCAAAAATGGTGCTGGACACCAATTAATTTGGTCAAATTTGGGTCTTTATATCTCTCTTCTATATCAACATATTTGATATGTATCATTTAAAAGTTGATATATCATATATGGAAAATTAATTGTGTTCCTTATTTCCTCAATTTTGAATTAAAACCTTATTTATTTAATTTTTTCCTCAAATGTATAGTATTTATATATGTCAATATCCACAATCAGTTTAATTTGTTTTTCAATCATTCTAAATAGTCTCATTATGTATTCATAATTCTTTTCCATGTATTGGGGGTTTGCATAATCTTCTCTATACAGATAGCTGGTAGAAGTACTATTTAATCTTCCATTTTTGCTTGGCAATATAAGACGAGGCTAGTTAGATGTGGTTTATTTGGATTTAACCACTATCCAATCATCGATCACTTTTTCCTTCAAATGATCAACTAAAAGTCTAAAATACACTCTTAAGTCTTAACTAACATTTCAAAATATACAAGTGCTTCATTAACTTTTGAAAATTGCTCAATTTAACAATTCTTTTAGCTCATAAGCTTTTGATACAAGTTGAAGAAGAAAACAAATTTATTTTTGTCATTTTCCCAAATAAACCTAGAGGCATAAAACCAGTTTTTTTTTTCATTTGATTTAAAGACCAATTTATTTGCAAAATAACCCAAGATCAAACAAACTCATTTATCAATTAACATGATCTTGTCCGACATTCTATTCCTATTGTTTGATATCAGCTCATCTTATCTAAATTTCCAGTGCCACTATTATGTTTGTGATGCACTCGCACCACGTGTCTATTGGGGCAACGACATCTCCAATTTTGGCACTACCCTACATGAGCAGTACTATAACCAGGTAATCTTCCACTTTGCTTAGCAATATAAGAAGAGGCGCAGTTAGATGTGGTTTATTTGAATTTCAACTATCCCATCGTTGATCACGTTTTTCTTCAAATCATTTACTAAATGTCTAAAATACACTATTAATTAACATTTTAGAAGATGATAACAAAATTAGTTTGATATGCTCCTTCAAAATGTGTAGGAGCTTCATTAATTTTTGAAAATTTCACAAATTACTTCCTATTTTAGGTCTTTTTTTTAATGTATTTATATTTCTTTTAGCTCCATTAACAGGATGTCGATGATAAGTCATTTTAGCCATTTCCTAGAGTTTAGGAAGCAAACCGAGCTTGTCTCATGAGCTTTTGATACAAGTTGAAGAAGTAAAACAAACTTAATTTTGTTTTGAATTTGTTTTTATATTAAAATAAAGTTCCCAATTTTATTTTCTTACAATATGTTTGAGCTCCCATAATTTTAATTTTTTATCCGGCCCAAACTAAAATGGAGTCAATCTTTAGATCTGAATTACCTTTAATAACATGAAATGAGTCACTAGTTACACCCCCTTTACCCGATTTGACATAATGAAGCGGTTTCCAGGGTTTTTGGAGTGGCAATGTCAATTTGGGAATGACTCTTTGGCCGATTTGTGAGGTTGGGCAGGTGTGCGCTCTAGGCAACTACTATCTGGCCTACTATCATTGGAATTGCAGATTTCCTTAGACTTGAGAGGAAATGAATATGTTAATCTAAAACTTTCTTTTTCTTGAATTGCTTTTAATAATGTTTTGACATAACATTATAATACTTTTGATATGTCTTGTTTGTTTGGATTCAGGTTTTGGTTATAACCTTTGTTAGTGATGGATTTTAAATAATATTATAAAATCGAAGATGTTTTAGTATTTAGATTAATAAATTGAATGAAGATGTTTTAGTATTTAGATTAATAAATTGAATACTGAGATGGGATGAGAATAGAATAATGTTTGATTATGTGAGTTATTTAAATAAATAATTAAAACTTAAAACTCATTTGTTGCATGATTGTAACATGTGTGATAAGTCCCTTTTTATTTATTATTATTTTTTTCTCGTATTACTATCTATAAAATGAAGTATACTTTGATTTATGTTGCAATCACTTTTATTTTATTATATACATGGTATGAATATTATATTTTATTAAGTTGTCTATAATCTTTGTTGTGAATTACTCATTTCAACCTAAAATTATAGTTCACAACAATTTGAACTTACAATAATAATAGTGCACAACCATGACAAAGAAAATTCATACTTTTTATAATAAAGATATTTTGTAACATTAATTTGAATGTAAGATAAAAAAATACTTTAAATAGCTCATTGTTTACCTAAATTTAAGTTTGGTATGAAATGAAACCGGAATTGAAAATCTTTAATCATAACTCGATATATCTATTTTAAAAGCATCTACAATGGTATCATAATAAAAAAAAATCACAATTTAATTATAAAAAATCGACCTTTACCGAATGTTTTATAAAACTCTCCTAAATATTCCCGAGAGGAACAAATCTTTCGGTATTAAAAATAGATTCCGAGAGAGGTGTAAAACCTTCGGTTTTACAAATTAGTACCGAAAGGTCTTTGTAGAACTTTCGGTTTTTACCTTCCCAAAAAACCAAAAATAATTCTAAGTGTTGGATATGGGTTAATTGCGAAGGTTTTTACAAAAACCTTCGGTTTTGCAATCCCGGAGATTTTTATTTGCGAAGGTTATTCAAAGAACCTTTTGTTTTACCTTTTTTGAAATTCTGTTTTGCGAAGGTTTTCCAAAAACCCTTCGGTTTTGACTCAATTAAAAATAATTCTAAGATTGGTAATGGTCATTTCCGAAGGGTTTTTAATAAACCTTCGGTTTTGACTAATATCAAAACCGAAAGTAATATGAAAACCTTCGGTATCTACCTCTATAAATACAAACCCTAACCCTTCTCTTTTTCATTCTACTCTCTCATTTCTCTCTCTTCCGCGCCGCAGCCGCCGCCTCCTCCACCGCTGCTTCTCTTCTTCTCTTCTCGCGTTCATGTTTGTTTCATTTGTTTTTGTTGTTGTTGTTTATTATTAGATTTAGATTTCTTATAATGTAGTTTATATATATTATCTAGATTTAGGCTAGTTTAAATTATTTGTTTGTTTCATTGATTTAGATTTGTCTATACGTTATTGTTTAGATTAGATTTAGGTTAGTTTGTTAAATATCTATGATTTTGTTAGATTTGTTATTTTGTTTGATTGAAGTTATATTAGATTTAGGTTACGGTTATTTTGTTTGATTAATATATATATATACATATATTTGAAATGCATTTAGGATGGGTGATTCATGGAATAGTCTTCGGCGTACACCAGAGAAACTGTCTCGGTGTTACCAGAATTTGCTAGCACAAACAGAAATTGCGGAACGTGAGGAAGATGTGAGACAAATGACGCTGGAAATGGAGCAAATCCGATTGAGGGATGCGGAAAGAGGCCGATTGCTGAGTGAAATTAAAGCGGACAAGGCTGAAATGACCCAGAGATTAGAGAATCTCAAACATGAACTTGTATTGTTGAGGAGTCGACTGAATCAACCACCCCCTCCTCCCCCATCTAATAATTTCTAGATTATATTTTTTGATTAATTATGTGTTTTGTTTTCCGTACGAACAATGACATTTTTATGTGTTTTGTTTTAATAATTATGAATTATTATTATTATCTTTGGTTTGGTTTTAATATGTTGTTCATGAATTATTTTATTTTTGTTTGCTTTTCACTTTTTTTTAAAAAAAACAGCATGTCCAAAATCGAAGGTTTTCAAATAAACCTTCGGTTTTGACCCATGTTTAAAAAAATCTAAAAATTTTCTAAGTATGGGGAAGGATAAAACCCGAAGGTTTTCAAATAAACCTTCGGTTTTGACCCATGTTTAAAAAAATTTGAAAATTTTCTAAGTATGGGGAAGGGTAAAAACCGAAGGTTTTCAAATAAACCTTCGGTTTTGACCCATGTTTAAAAAAATCTAAAAATTTTCTAAGTATGGGGAAGGGTAAAAACCGAAGGTTTTTAAATAAACCTTTGGTTTTGACCCATGTTTAAAAAAATATGAAAATTTTCTAAGTATGGAGAAGGGTAAAAACCGAAGGTTTTCAAATAAACCTTCGGGTTTGACCCATGTTTAAAAAAATCTGAAAATTTTCTCTAAGTATGGGGAAGGGTAAAAACCGAAGGTTTTCAAATGAACCTTCGGTTTTGACCCATGTTTAAAAAAAATCTGAAAATTTTCTAAGTATGGGGAAGGGTAAAAACCGAAGGTTTATTTGAAAACCTTCAGTTTTGACCCTTGGTTAAAAAAACCCAAAAAATTCTAAGTATGGGGAAGGGTAAAAACCGAAGGTTTATTTGAAAACCTTCGGTTTTGACCCATGTTTAAAAAAACCCAAAAATATTCTAAGTATGGTGAAGGGTAAAAACCGAAGGTTTATTTGAAAACCTTCGGTTTTGACCCATGTTTAAAAAAATCTGAAAATTTTCTAAGTATGGGGAAGGGTAAAAACCGAAGGTTTATTTGAAAACCTTCGGTTTTGACCCTTCTTAAAAACATTCTGTTTAAGGTCAGGACCGAGAGGTTTTCTTAAAACTTTCGGTGAAACCCATAAAAACCGAAAGTTATACTATTAACTTTCGGTGTTACCAAATCATAATTTGGAAAATTAATTGTTTTGATACATGCCAATCTAGATTCTTAACTAATCTAATCAAGTGTGTGTTGTTTTTTAAAAATTAAGATTGTGTTTCATGTTAAATTGTTTATGATTGTGTTTGATTATATAAAGAAGTGTATTTATATGTTTGTGTTTGATGATCACATGAATGTGTATAAAGTTTGATCATATGGATTATGTAATGTTTTAATGTTATCAAATGTGTTAAATTAATGCTGTTCAAGGTCATTAGAAGATTAAAAATCAATTAATTTAACAATTTGTGAAATGGTAATTCCGAGAGTTTAGAGTAAAACTTTCGGAAATACCCATAAAAATCGAAAGTTTTACTATATACTCTCGGAATTACCACTTCTCAATTGTTTAAATTAAAGTGTTTTTTACCTTCCAATCTAGACTCCTAACTAATATAATCAATTGTGTGTTGTATTTTAAAAATTAATATTGTGTTTAATGTTAAAATGTTTATGATTGTGTTTGATTATATAGAGAAGTGTATATGAATGTTTATGTTTGATTATCTTATGTATTTGTGTAATGTTTGATTATATGGATTGGGAAATGTTTTAAGGATATCCAATGTGTTAAATTAATGTTGTTCTAGGTTATTAAAAATGTGAAACCAATTAATTTAAAAGTTTGTCAAGTTGTAAACCCGAAAGTTAATTATATAACTTTCAGAAATAATTATCAAAACCGAGAGTTTATGTCACATCTCTCGGAAATATGAAAATCAAAACCGAGAGTTTTACTAAAACTTTCGGTCTTCACATTGATAAAAACCGAGAGTTTTAATAAAACTTTCGGTCTTCACATTGATAAAAACCGAGAGTTTTAATAAAACTTTCGGTCTTCACATTGAAAAAACCGAGAGTTTTAATAAAACTTTCGGTTTTGATCAATGTGAAAACCGAAAGTTTTAGTAAAACATTCGGTAATTAACTTAATAAAAAAAATACAACCCATTTTTTCCCTTTTCTTCTTCCCCGATTCTTCATTCTTCCGCTCTCTTCCGCGCCGCCTTCAATCCCAGATTGACGCCGCCCGAAGACGACGTCTGACAGAAGACGCCGCCGATAGATCGACGCCGCTAGTCTTCTCCACCTGCTGCCCTGCCGCCAGACGCCGATTGAAGAAAGGCACGACGCCTCCCTGCTGCCCTGCCGCCAGTCACCGTCGCCTGCCGCTTGAAGATAAGGTTAGTTCATTGTTTTTCCATATTATTGTTAGATTAAATGTTAGATTAGGTTAGATTAGGTTTTGAATTTAGTTTTGGATGAGATTTTGGATTAGGTTTTAGTATTATGTTTTTGGAATTGGTTGTTAGATTTTGTTTTTGGATTAATTATGTTGGATTATTGTTAGATTAGATTTATATTATTGTTAAATTAGTTTAGATTATGTATTGGATTGTTTTGGATTGGTTTTGGATTTTGTTTTTGGAATTGGTTTTGAATTTTGTTTTTGGATTAATTATGTTGGATTATTGTTAGATTAGGTTTATATTATTGTTAAAAAAGTTTAGAAATTGTATTGGATTGTGTTATGATTTGATTTTGGAATTGATTTTGATTTGATTTAGGTTAGATTTTGTTTAATTAAGGGTTTGGTTTTGGTTTGATTGGTTTGATTTAGGGTAGATTTTGTTTAATTAAGGGTTTGGTTTTGGTTTTGGTTTGATTGTGGTTTGATTGGTTTGATTTATGTTAGATTTATGTTAGATTTATGTTAGATTTATGTTAGATTTTGTTTAATTTAGGTTTTGGTTTGATTTTGGTTTGATTGTGATTGGTTTGATTTATTGTTATTAGGTTTGGATTAGGAATTTCAGTCGCCCACCGTCGGCCCGTCGATCTACATCCGCTGCTCTTCTTCGTCGCTCTTTTTGTGCAAGGTTAGTTTAATGTTAGATTTATGTTAGATTTTCATGTTAGATTGAAGTTTGATTTATGTTAGATTTGATTTATGTTAGATTAGGTATTAGGTTTGATTTATGTTAGATTATGTTAGATTAGGTTTGAAATGGGTATGAATGAAATAATGTTGAATTAGATTGGGTTTGAATTAGATTTGATGGTTAGAATTGTTATATGGAATGAATTGTGTATGAATAAAATTATGTTGGATTAGAATTGATTGCTTTGAAATGTGTATGAATGAAATAATGTTAGATTATATGTATGTTAGATTTAAGTTAGATTTATGTTAGGTTTTATTATTATTTGTTTATGTGGAATATTGGTTGGACAATGTTAGATTAAATTGAATTTTGGTTGGTTAATGTTAGATTAAATTGAACTTTGGTTGGATAATGATAGAATAGGTAGAAATTATGTTAGAATTATGTAAGCCTAATTAATTTAGACAAATTTAAGTTAATAATAATGCGGGTTGTTTTCCATTTTATTAGAAATATGGAAGTACCCGATAAAAGATGGATGACCTTTCATCGAGATCATCCAGATTACGAGGAAGGTGTTGACAAATTCCTCGAGTATGCTGTTAGGAGTACATCCCGACAAACCGTAAAATGTCCCTACGTGAAATGCTTGAACACGCCGTTTATGGAAATAGACGAAGTGAAGACTCACCTCATCGTTTATGGAATAAATGTTCATTATGAGTATTGGTATTTTCATGGAGAAAAGAGACGTACTACTCAAGTGGTTAATGACGACGTCGATGAAGATGCCGATGACTTCGATGATGATGATGACGATGATCAGTCGGAGGATGCCGTGCCGGAATTCAACGATGCGAGACCGGAGATGAATAATACAGTTAATGAAGAGGTCAATGAAGAACGTTATATGCACGAATTTATAAACGATATGTTCCCCAATGTTAATGATGTCCCGAACAACGATGAACCAGTCGAAGATGCGCATAGATTTTATAAATTGCTTGATGATTGCAAACGGCCATTGTATGAAGGTGCTCGAATAACGAAATTATCGGCACTACTGAAACTACTTCACATAAAAAATGTATGTCAATGGACCAATTCTTCGTTCAATATGTTGCTGCGTCTGCTTAAAGACTACATATTACCGATTGACGCTCAATTGCCAAACTCATACTACGAAAGTAAAAAATTCATTACTGATATCGGGCTTAAATATGACAAGATAGACGCATGTAAGAACAACTGTATGCTATTTTAGAAAGACGACAAAAATGAAGATTCTTGCAGAGTTTGCGGTCTTTCAAGATGGAAAGTCGACCAAACAAGTGGTATAGTTCGAGAGAAGCAAAATGGGAAATTCATTCCAAAAAAGGTGTTGAGATATTTCCCTTTAATACCAAGACTGCAAAGACTATACATGTCCTCAAAAACGGCTCCAATGATGAGATGACATAATGAAGGAAGAGTTGATAGTGATACGTTGAGACATCCCGCTGATTCCTTAACTTGGAAAACGTTTGATGAAAATTATAAAGATTTTGTGTTGGAATCTCGAAACGTAAGACTAGATTTATCAAGCGATGGGTTTCAACCATTTGCAAATGGGAAAAAATCATACAATGTTTGGCCGGTTATTCTCGTTCCTTATAATGTGTCACCCACGACTTGCATTGATTCTAGCAATTTCATTTTATCTATGTTAATTCCGGGTCCAAAGAGTCCGGGAGATGCAATTGACATATTTCTCCAGCCATTGATCGAAGAGTTGCATGAACTGTGGCAAACTGGTGTGAAAACGTTTGATGCACACACCTCGCAATACTTTAACATGCGAGCGACGTTGTTGTGGACCATTAACGACTTTTCCGCCTACGCGAATTTATCAGGCTAGAGAACGAAAGGTAAATTCGCCTGTCCTTGTTGTAACAACGACACAATATCTCTTCGATTGGTTCATGGTTCCAAACAATGTTACTTGAGTCATAGACGCTTCCTTCCACCGAAGCACAAATACAGAAGGGATAAAGAGTCGTTTGATGGTCGAACTGATTATAGAGATCCCCCTAGATTGTTAACTAGGCAAGAAAGTTACGAGCCAGCACGAGACCTAGAAGACATAATTCTTAGTACGGATCTGAGCAAGAGAACCAAGATATATCATGAAACGCGGGACAATTGGAACAAACTTAGCATTTTCTTTCGTTTGCCTTATTGGAAATCACTATTATTGAGACATAATTTGGATGTGATGCATATTGAGAAAAATATTTGTGATAGCGTGTTGGGAACAATAATGAATGTGAAAGAGAAAAATAAGGATGGTCCTAAAGCCCGTAAAGACTTACAACTCTTAGGCATAAAATCATGGTTACATCCTATAAATGATGAAGGAGTTGTTCATTATCCAGAAGCGCCTTTCACTTTGACATCCGAAAATAAAAAACGTCTCTATAACTTCTTGAAAGATCTCAAGTTGCCTGATGGTTTTTGCTCAAATATCGACGGTTGTGTAAATTTGGAAGAGAAAAAGATTTCGGGATTAAAGAGTCATGATTGTCACATTTTATTAGAATATCTTATTCCTTTAGGAACTCTTGGATTACTTCCAGATAATGTGTATGATGCGTTAGTAAATTTGTCTCGTTTCTTTCGGTTGTTGTGCTTCAAAGAGTTGATTCAAAATGACCTCGAACAATTGTACATGGATATTACATTGACACTTTGCAAATTTGAAATGATTTTTCCGCCGTCAATCTTCGATATCATGATGCATCTCTCGGTTCACTTGTCATTTGAGGCTTTGCTTGGAGGACCTATTTAGTATCGATGGATGTATCCGTTTGAACATTACATGGGTACAATGAAAAGATATTTGCTGAATAATAACCACCCTGAAGCCTCTATAAGCGAGAGCTATCTTGTTAATGAGAGTATTAGTTTATGTGCCAGGTATATGGAGGAAGAAGAGCAAGAAAATGCACAACCTAAAATCTCGGGCATTTCAATATTTGCATCGTTGGAAGACCTATCTAACGGAAAAATATACAACTTGGATTATATCGATCGAGTGACAGCTCATTCTTACATTTTGAAAAATTGTCCCGAAGCAAAACCTTTTTACATGTAAGATTCTATGTTGCTGTTACTAATTAGCATTAAAGAGTGTGCTATTTAATATTCGATCTATTTGCAGAGATTAAAAGCAATATTGCAATAACAACGAGTCCAGTGGAGAAACGTTTGCCGCCTATTTCAAGCATCGAGTGAGTAAATAATAAACCATATATACTAACTCTTTTTATTATTTTAACAACTTCATTTCGGATACATATATAGGTCGCCCATTTAGCAGAATTTAACGACATATCAAGAGACTTCAAGATCTTAGGAGAAGGTCCAAGTATGTACTCGTCTATGTATGTTTGGTGTAAAATAAACAGATACAAATTCTGTACAGAAAAACACGACGAAGGTTTGACCACTCAAAATAGTGGGGTGGTTGTTGAGGGGTACAACGGGTCTGAAACTATGTCATACTACAAAGTTTTAACGGATATAATCGAAGTACAATACTTTTCTCACAAACGAGTTGTTTTATTCAAGTGTAAGTGGTTTGATACACACTCAGGGGAACTAGGAGTGAAAGTGGATAAATATGACTTCGTAAGTGTAAATGTAAACCGAATTTTGATAACCCAAAGTCAAGACCCGTATATATTGGCGAGTCAAGCGAAACAAGTATTCTACGCCCCTGATATGTCAGCCCGACCCGGTTGGAAGATTGTGACAAAAATAAAACCACGGTTTACAAACATATAGTTCAGATTAATTAATTAGGTAGATTTATGTTTTTTACTTTATATTCATTCTTATTACTACTTTATTTCAATTATTCACTCATTTTTATTAATGTTGTGCATTAAGAATGTCTAAAGGTCCTAAAACAACTTGGAAGAGTATGAGGAAAACACCCAAGAAATTGG
Organism: Impatiens glandulifera; assembly: GCF_907164915.1. Taxonomy (NCBI): domain Eukaryota; kingdom Viridiplantae; phylum Streptophyta; class Magnoliopsida; order Ericales; family Balsaminaceae; genus Impatiens; species Impatiens glandulifera. The sequence continues at coordinate 38,174 of NW_025918961.1, forward strand.
ATAAAAGCTACTAAAACCTACTTGCCCAATCTGAGACCTTAAGGCTCCGAGGATCGTCTTCTAAAGACCAACCACCTATTGCTGTGGTCCCGATAGCTACTGCTCCCCCAACAGAAGAGGATGTTGAGGCTACGGAGCTCAAAAAGTTTATAGAGAGCACGTTTGCTGATATGGTGTACGACGATGAGGCTGAAGACGAGGGTCTCGAGGAGCCTATCGAGGAGGAGGATGACGAGGAGGAGCACGGTTCCACTCCCGACCCATCATCGACAGGTAACTCGTTTACAAATTAGTTATTGTTTCTGATAGAAAAATTAAGTAAGTTAATTTTTAAAACCGGCCACTTATTACAAATTTTGAATATTTATTCTAAATAATCAAAAAGGGAGAAATTGATAGAAAAATTAAGTAAGTTAATTTTTAAAACCGGCCACTTATTACAAATTTTGAATATTTATTCTAAATAATCAAAAAGGGAGAAATTGATAGAAAAATTAAGTAAGTTAATTTTGTGAAATCGGCCAGATAAACTAAACAGTTGTTAACTGTCATGTGCAGGTACATCAAAACCTTATGAAACCGGTTGGAGTATCAAAACCGGTTGCTACTGCTTTTCAAAGAAACCAGTCTCAAGTGATCAAGTTAAAGATCAGAGGAACCGGTTTTCACTTTCTCAAGCGACCGGTTAGCTAAGATAAAAACTTACACACCAGCCGGATCATCTTTGCACAAGACACAAGAAACAAAAAATTCAAACTTCAAGAGTGACGTACCATGACGAAGGAAACGTGTCTTGAAAGAATAAAAGAAGATCGGATCCGATCGGAAGCATGCGAGGAAAGCAATGATGCTTTAGTGATCCGAAGTTGACAACCGGAAGTGCATGTCCAACACGTGTCCAAATCTGAAAACCGGCTATGTCATCTTTTGCTCAGAGTTGCCTGCATGACTGCCAGGTGTTGAGGAAGGTGAAGCGTGCAAGCAATCTTTCTGCACCAGGCGTGATAACGATCAACCAATCCAGAGGAGAGAGAAGAAAAACGACCGTTGGGTCTTCTCAGCTATAAAAGGAAGACGGATCGTCTTCATTTAATGCATCATCAGTTCTGAAAATTGTACATTACAAATTACGAAAAGCATTAAGTTCTAGAGAGATAAACTGTTTTATTCCAAAACCGGTGTGTCTAAAACCGGAAGCTTTTTGTGTATTGTTGTGTTGAGTTGTTGTATTACATCAAAGTGTGAGTTTAGTGTAACCGGCGAGTAGCGAAGTTGGGCTCGACCGGCAGTGTTGTTGTAACTCTAAGAGTTAGTGGAGATCCTTCTCATAACCTGAGAAGAAGGGGTGACGTAGGAGGGTTTGCTCCGAGCATCCATAAAAAAATCCTTGTCTTGTGTTCTTTCGCTGTTTTCGTTTCATACATCTAAAACCGGTCACTCATATCCATAAAACCGACTCCTCCTAAAACATCATCTAAAGTCGCATAAGTTGCTTCAACCTGAAACAGACATTTCCGCCCTTGAACCCGGTTCAAGAGTCTGTGACAGATTGTGTAGTGCTGAGAAAGGTTATAGTCTCTAACCGGACTATCACCAAAGAGTATTGTGTGTTGTAAGAGGCCACCCTTCTGAAACCGCAAACACCCCGGTCCTCCAAGGGCGTCCCCGATCCTAACAGTTTCAATTGATTCACATATCTAATTATGATTTTGATAATTTTGAAGAATCTTCTGCCCGCAAGAGACGGGGGAAGAACAAGAATATTGCGTTGTCTAAGAGGGTAGCGGGGACAAGGATTCCTTTTACGTTTAGAGAGAAGGATGGGAGGCCAGGCGGTACAGACGTGGGAAGAACACGGTGGTCTAGACATGTGGGGTCGATTATCCAGGACCCCGCATCCGTCTAACACCGTCTTCTAAAGTGGAAGGCATTAAGTGCAGACCAATTGGATTCACTTTGGACTGTTATCAAGGTAATACCTATTACTTGATTATATATTACGTAATTAAATAACTATTTTTAACATTTGGATGTTATTTTTTTCAGGATCCGTTCGAATCTACTAATGGTGATATTGAGTCTTTTCGAAAGACCGGATCGGGACACGCCAATCAGATATGAGATAGATGGCGGTCAGATTTGAACAAGACATATATCCGCGTCCACGAAGGCGACGAGGCGGCGGTACTGGCTAATCCTCCACCAGACTACGATCGAGATGATTGGGAGTTTATGTGTCGCAACCATTTCTTCACGGAAAAATTTAAGGTACGGTTTCATAACTCAAATAAAAGTTGATATTAATTAATCTAACTTCATTTTTTATTTTAAATACAGAAAAACATTCGTACAAATATTATTAACAGGAAGAAGCTGAAATTCCCACATCGTACGGGAAGTTGACCGTTTGCACAAATTGAAGAAGAGTTGGTAAGTACATTATTTGTAATAACTTAATCTAAAGATTGTTATTAATTATATAAATCAATTATTTCAACAGGCGATTGAAATGGGACGGGCACCGTCTGTCATTGAAGTATTCAAGAGGACCCGTACCCTAAAACCGACAAAAAAACCCAACACCCGTCCCAGACGAACACGTGCAAGAGAAAATTGTAAGTGAATTGAATATGCCTAGTTTTTTATTATAGAAATGATACTTTATTTCAATTGTGTAGGTTGAGATGGAGGAGGTTGTTAGTAACGAACTTGGAATAACTGATTTTGAATTGACGGAGAGGGTGTTCAGACAACAAAAACACGGGGTAGTGTTCGGAATGGGATCAGGCGTCCGGCCCACACACTTTCGTGAGGATCGTCGAAGTGGAAACAGTTCACAACGAAACAATGAGCGATTGTTAGAAGAGAATCAAATAATGAAGCTCAAGCTGGAGGAACTAGAGAAGAGGGACGAAGAAAGAATGCACACAATTCAACAAATGCAAGCGGAAAAAGAAGAAACGAATCTGAGAATGGAGAGAGAGAAGTTAGAGATGAACGCAAGAATGGAGAGAATCAAATTGTTTATGAGGCAACAACCACCTCCCCCCCCCACAAGCTAAGGTTGTTTCGATTCAAAACAAGTTTTCATTAGTAGTTGTGTCAATTTGAATTTATAACAGATTGTTCGGATTATTAGTTTGGTTGCGAATTTTGTAATGATAATGATCATTTAATGTGATCGTTTAATGTATGTGTCATTTCTTTTATTATTGATATATTGGTTTGGCTGAACAGGTTTTGGTTGCGAGCAAAATAATCAGCACATTTTTAAAATTTTACGGGAAAAAACCGAAAGTAATATTGAAATCTCTCGGTTTTTCTGCAAATGGAAAAACCGAGAGATATGTAAAACTTTCGGTTTTTCCATTTGAAGAAAACCGAGAGTTATTAGAAAACTATCGGTTTTTCCACAAAGAGAAAAACCGAAAGTTTTCATATAACTCTCGGTTTTTCCATTTGAAGAAAAACCGAAAGGTAATTGAAAACTTTTGGTTTTTCTTCAAATGGAAAAACCGAGGGTTTTCTAATAACTCTCGGTATTCTTCAAATGGAAAAACCGAAAGATAATAGAAGACTTTCGGTTATTCCATAAGGTGTAAAACCGAGAGTTATTTGTAAAACTCTCGGTTTTCCTCTTTGTGGAAAAACCAAAAGTTTTTCAATTACCTTTCGGTTTTACTCTAGGGTATCTAAACCGAAAACTCTACGATATCTCTCGGTAAATGCCCAATTGTTTTTAACGAAAGAGTCAATACCGAGGGATGGCGAGAGTTACAAAAACCTTCGGTAATGTGTCTATACCGAAAGTTATAGGGTCAAAACCGAGAGTAAAAACTCTCGGTTTTGACCCATTTTTCACCGGTGGGATTAGACCAATTGAAACGATTTTTAATTAGTCTTTAGAGTACTTGATTTAAATGTTTCATATTTCAATTACTATATTTGAGATTAAATTTAATTTTATTTCATTAATAGTTCATCATAAATGAAAGTAAGAGGATTTAAAAAAAATAAAATAAAGAATAATGTATTATTATGGGTTGATCTTAGAGTATAAATATTAATATAATGTATAATCAAATTAGGCATATTTTTAAATTTTTTATTATAATTGTTGGTTTGATGGTTCCACCACGACTAATTGTTTAGCGATTTCATAAACTGAAATCATTGATACAAGCAATATCCAAATTTCAAATCTGTCTTCCATAGAATATATGCAAAGTAAGAAGAATTTTTTTTTTAAGTTCAAATAAGAACTTGTTCTTCCTTCATAAATAATTCTTCCAATAATCTGAAATGGGTTCTTTACAAGAAAGAATGGTTAGATATCTTGTCTTGAAATAACAGAAAATATATATAAAATGATGTTACAAATAAATTAAATAAATACAATATTACAAAGAACGAAATCACCGGATAAAATGTTGATTCGAGGCATGTGCTTAGCACATTTTCCTTAAAACAGTTTCACCGCCTCCCTTTGTGTTGGAGCTTATCGCAGATGATTGTCACCTAGGGTACAACGAATCTAGTAGTGATTTAGCATGACCACCTCAGCATCAACATATCATTTGAAACCCATATTAGACTTTCGAAAATACAAAGCGAGACCCGTACTTCCTCTTAAGTATCGTAGTATCCACTTTACTGCTTCCCAATGTTGTTTACCCGGGTTGCTCATGAACTTACTAACAACTCCCACTACATGTGCTATGTCTGATCTTGTGCAAAACATCGTATACATAATACAACCAATGGTAGAGGCATATGGAACAATGGCCATGTAATTTTTCTCCTCCTCTGTTGAAGGCGACTAATCTTTAGATAGTCTGAAGTGACTAACTAAGGGGGTAGTAACTGATTTTGCATCATACAAGTTAAAACTGCTAAGAACTTTTTTACATATTCTTTTTGTGAAAGCTTGAGAATTTCTTCATCCCTGAAAATTCTCATCCCAAGGATTTATTTTGCAGCACCCAAATTCTTCATTGCAAACTTTTCAGACAACTCTTTCTTGAGCTTTTTAATCTCATACAAACTTTCTCCAGCAATCAACATGTCATCAACGTAGAAGAGTAGAATAATGTACGATTTATCAAACCTCTTGATATAACAGCAATGATCAGCTTCACAACTCAGAAAATTGTTACTTTTTATGAAACTACCAAACTTCTTGTACCATTGCCTTGGAGTCTGTTTCAAACCATACACACTTTTCTAAAGCTTACACACAAGCTCATCTTTTTCTTTTATTTTAAATCCTTCTGGTGTCGCATGTAAATCTCTTCATCTAAATCACAATGAAGAAAAGCAGTTTTGACATCCATTTGTTGAAGATGAAGGTCTTCTTTCACAACCAAACTCAAAATAGTTCTGATTGTCATCAATTTAACTACTAGAGAGAAGATCTCATTGTAGTGAATACCTTCTTTCTGTTGATTCACAATCAATCTTGCCTTGTACCTCATGATTTTATCATGTTCTTCTTTGATCCTGAAGATCCATTTGTTGTGAAGTGCTTTCTTTCCATTTGGTAGCATAGTGAGCTTCCAAGTCTGATTCAACGTCAAAGAGTCCATCTCATCTTTCATCGCAGACTCCCACTTAACCGATTCATCAGATTGTATTGCTTCCTCATAACATTCAGGTTCACCTTTATCTGTCAATAATATATAGTTCAGAGATGGAGACCACCTCTTGACTAGTTTTCTATTCCTTTATGATCTTCTCAACTGTATAACCGGTGTTTTCTAATTTGTCTCTAGGGCCACGTTCTCAACGATTTCATCTTTAACAACACATTGTTCTTCTTCAATAGTCGATATATATTCATCTGAAAATTATCTCAAATCGACTGTACTAGTCTCTTCCAACTTGGAATCACCATCTGATGTCTTCTCAACACAATCTTTATAGAGAACCTGTTCATTGAAGATAATATTTCTGCTATGAATGATCTTCCGAATTTGATTATTCCAGAAATGATAACCAAACTCGATATCACCATAACCAATAAAAAACATTTATTAGACTTTGGATCAAACTTGCTCCTATCACATTCATTAATATGAACATATGATAAACAATCAAACACTTTCAAATAAGAAAGGTTTACCTTTTTGTTACTCCAGACTTCTTCAGAAATTCTGAATTCAAGAGGAATAGAGGGTCCCTTGTTTATCAAGTATGCAATAGTATTTATAGCTTCTACCCAAAAGGTTTTAGGCAGCCCTGCATGCAATCTCATGCTTCTAGCACGCTCGTTCAATGTTCAATTCATTCGTTCAACTACTCCATAATCTTGAGGCGTTCGGGGAACAGTCTTTACCATATTGATCCCATTCACAACACAATACTCTTTAAAATCTGAATTCATATATTCACCTACATTGTCGGATCTCAAGTACTTAACTTTCTAATTTGTTTCATTTTCAACAAAAGCCTTCTATTTCTTGAAAATAACAAATACTTCAGACTTGTGCTTCATAAAATATACCCATACATTTCTTGTCGAATCATCTATAAACGTCACGTACTATTGTGATCCGCCAATAGAAGAAACATGTGCCGGTCCCCACACATTAGTGTGTACCAACTCTAGCATTTCTTTCTAGAGCTCCTTCCCAATCTTTAAGAAACTCACTCATTTCTGTTTTCCAATAATGCAGTTTTCACATAACTAATGTTCAACAGACTTCAGTTCTGGAATCTGTCAATTCTTCAAAAGAATTTTCATCCCTTTTTCGCTCACATGGCCTAACCTGCAATGCCACAGCTCACTGTTCTTCGAGTCATCAACTACAACAACAATTGTTTCTCTACAAGTTGAAGTCATGTATAACGTTCCAGTTTTGTGACCTCGAGCAACAACTATTGTTCCTTTAGTCACCTTCCATGCACTATTTCTACAAATGAAATTGTGACCTTCTTCATCAAACGGTGTGTTGGGTCAAATTATTTTGACTAAGGGACAAAGTATTCTGACAATTGGAATTTTGATAATGAGTGTATATAAAACTAAATTTATGCCGTCTAATCGTTTTTGGTGCAGGTGTGTCGAAAACATGTTATATTAGACTAAGTCTAAATGAGGTTCATTAGACTAATTGGCCATTTGATGAAAGTTAGACGTGTAGTCTAACAGATACGTAGTTAGACGTGCAGTCTAACAGACGTAGTTAGACGTGCAATCTAATAGATACGTAGTTAGAAGTGCAGTCTAACAAATACGTAGTTAGACATGCAGTCTAATAGACGTAGTTAGACGTGCAGTCTAATAGACGTAGTTAGACGTGCAGTCTAACAGATACGTAGTGAGACGTGCAGTCTAACTAACGTAGTTAGACGTGCAGTCTAACGGATACGTAGTTAGACGGACAGTCTAACATGTCTTGTATATAAATTATTCTATTGATCTTCTTTTACTTAAGGAATCATTGAATCCTCTTATGTTTCATGTCACAATATTTATAAGTAATAATAAAGTGTTAGAATCTTCGTTTTCCTCGCACATTTGACGAGTTTGTCTCAGTTTCTCTCTGATTATATTCCTTAACTTAAATTTGGACGTGATGTTCTCACTATCACTTTTAAAAATAAATTCAAACAATAGTATCTCTAACAAGTATCAATAGCTTCATTATGCATATTGTGAGTGATTATACCATAGTATGAAGACTCACTATTATTTTAAATTAATTCAAGAATTGAAATTTTTAATTTTTTGAAAATTTCGTTTTTCAAGTAAACATACCTCTACTCGATTAGTATTGATTCAAAATTACTCCTAACATCATTTAAAATGTGTTAGAATTCTTTTAGTATCGATGTTCTCGAGTTAAAGCTCAAGAATAAAAACCAATTTTAAAAGGTTTCAAAATTAAAAATTAGATATTTTTTATTTAGCTTGATTCGATCTAATTGATTTCAGTAGAAAACTTTGAAATTGTCTTATGACTGAATTAAAATCAAGAAATCAAGTAATTGAACATTATTATTTTTTGGGGGAAAACGACTTAGAATCATTTCATTAAAACCTAAAAAGGAAAAAAAACCTACACGAGTTCATAAATTAGAGAAAAATAAACCGCTGCTCTAATTTTAAAGAAAAATGACATATAAACAAAATGAATAAAACCACATAACAATCTTAGAAACAACCAACCAAACAAACAAACAATCTATCACGCCTTAAAATTTGAAATATTTATGACTTCATCAAATTTGATGGACCAATTTTGACATAGCTCCCAATTTTCCGGATTTGTGGGTATTCTCCTCCACGTGTGAATAAGGGCATGCCCATCAATGATGATTTCCCTCCACATTTTATCTTCATTTCTTCTTGTTCTTGAAAACACCATTGCATTTATTTTCGTCCACACTGGATACACAATCACACAAAAGTAACATTTCATAACATTAGCATGGAACGAGTTGCATTTTGACTGTTCAAGCACCAATTTTTTTATGCGAATCCAACCCATAGGAAAATTATGCAATCTTAAGGTGTTAACAAAATTCCCCCACAATGCACTAGTAAAACGACATTTCCAAGAATATGGGCAATAGTCTCCTCCTCATCCGAACAAAAAACACAACAAGTACTAGGAATGGTCATGTACTTACTTATTCTATCCCTTTCATAAGCCACCCACGAAATGCAAGCCAAAGATCAACTTGGTGTCGAGGGATAATCTTGGAAGACCAAACCAAATGATCCTAATCAATCTCATTCCCTCTCTCACGAATAGTGTGCCGAGCCAAGCTAAAATTAAATTTACCATTAGTCTCAATTTTCCACAAGTGTGAATTAACACGATCATGAAAATAATTTGACTCACCACTTTAAGTATTCTAACCTCTTCTAAAATTCGCCTCTGAAGTGTGTTTCAGTCGCCATCAATGATGTCTCAAACCTTAACCCTTTGACAATCTCTTCTAATTCGAACAATTTCAAAATCAGTTTTAACAACAATATGACTTCTATCAAGCCATGGATCATGTCAAATTATAGTGCCCTTATCATCACCAATCTGTAATTCCATCATTTTCCCGCACATTGTTTTAGTTTCAGAATCTTTTTCAACGACCAAGCAATGTCGCTCTTGATCTTACAAGTCCAAATACTAGTTTCTTTTTTCATGAACCTTAAATGCACCCACTTAACCCAAAGAGAGTATTGTTTCTTTTGAATTGCCCAAAAGTGTCTATACGTAAGAGCAACGTTCCATTCAATACAATTTCTAATTCCAATGCCCCCTTCCTCCTTTGGCTTGCGCACATCTTCCATTTGAATTTCTCCCCACCTCTTCCTTGACTACCCTAAATAAAATCTCGCATAAGATGATCAAGGTCCTTCATTATCTTCTTTCTGAGTATGATTTGTTGCGTCCAATAACCAATTATGCCCATGAGTACCCTTTGAACAAGCTCAATTCATTTGAGCAATATTAAAGTTTGATCGAAGTGAAATGTAGAAATTTCAATTTGAATTACTATGTGAATTGAAGTTTACAACAAGTTAGAGAACACTCCTAAACTCTTTATTAAGATTCTTAATGATCTAAAACAAAGCTTTAACAAAAAATCTCAAGAAAAAATTTAAGAACTTTGAAAATATTTATGGTGAATTTAGATGAGGCTTGATTAGAGGCTTGTAATTCTCATCCTTACATTAATCTTGATTGGGAATCCTATTTATAGGCTTCCAAGATCGGTTGAGGCAGCAAGTGGATTGAATTTAAAAGAAAATGTCATTAATGACTTTTATCTAGTTTTTTATCGTCTTCATCTGTTTAGACTATGATTAATTCTATGATCATAAGTGAAATTATCACTAAATTAGGGTGAACATTTTAGCTTTTGAGATTAAATTCTATGTTGAGTATCGACAAAGTTCCAATTTTGAAAAATTAAATGTTTCGGAAGATGTTTATCTGTATTCTTTACGATGAAGAATACGAACTGGGCCGCGAACAAGCATTGTTCAAGTGTTCCGTCCAAGTCCTTAGTAGATAGCGTCTTTGATATCGTTTGTTGCTTGGGCGTTAGTATGTCTACTGATGCGCGAAAGCGCCTGACTTTCGTTGTGGTGGGAAATGTGGTAGAATGTCGTCCGTGGAATAATGTTTGGGCGTTGATCTAATGGTCATGTAGTCTTCTACAACAGTTTCTTTTAGTTTCAGTTGAACTGAATCACGATCCTTTTATAACATTGGAGTTGGTTTGAAATTCATTTTTTTTACTCATCTGGTTTATTTTAACCTATAAAATATACAATAATATTTTAATAAACATAATATTTATTATTGTCTATTTTTAATATATTTTGTGTTTCCATAAATAATTAATTTAGAATTTAAATGGTTATAACATTTATTTTAATTTATTTATTTATTTATTTTATTTAAATCACTTAAAATTAATTTGGGATAAAATAAATATAATATTTATTTAAAAATATTTTATTTTGTCATTTATTTTAATTAACCGAGATTAACTAATAAAATAATTATCACAATTAATTAACTTTTTTTTATGTTACTTTTAATTATTTTGAATTTAGTAAAATTTTAGTGCTTACACGATGATCTTGTCAAATTTGTTTGATATATATATTTTTAATTCGGTGAAATATTTCATTTAAAAAAAATATTAAGTTAATTACATCAAAATAAGAAAATATTATATATTAAATATAAACAATTTTATAATCCAAAAGAAAATAAATCAAACCTAAACATTATTTGTTTACCCATGTACATATTCAAACATATTTTATTTTATAGAATCTAAATATTATATATATTATTAATTTATCTCAGCTAATCTAATATTTCATTAATAAAATTTGGAATGAATACATGTTTTTTAAATTTAGATTTTGGATTTAAAATAAATTTATTTAATAAATAAATGAGTTATTTTAAAGTTTTTAAGATTAACTATTAAACTATTTTATATATTTAAAATTTAAATTTAATAAAAGTAAAAATAAGATTATTTAATTAATTGAATTAATTAATTTAATAATTAAAATGAGTATGATAAATACTTTTATAAAAAAAATAAAACTTCTTCTCATCAAACTAAATTAACAATTACCTCCTATCTTTAATATATAAAATAATATTTTATTTCTTTTATCAAAATAAATTTGTTTGAACTCCGAAATATAAAAGTTTGGAAATTATTTTATTTTTTTTATAAAAAGTTAATTAATTAAAATTATTTGGGTTAAAGAATTATAATATTTTGTATTAAAACTGTAGAATAATATAAATAACTAAATATGTTAAGACCTAAAATTGAAAAAAAATGTAAATCAACTTTTAAAAAAAGTATTTTAAAAAAACATAAAAAAAAAACTACTTTCTTTTGTAAACCAATATTTTTCCTAAAAAATCCATCATCAAATTATCTTTATTCACTCCCTTTTTATTGCCATTCCCATGTATTATTGTACAATACATAAAACTTTGGAATGAGAAAAATATACTCCATCTCATCACAAATATTTTATTTGTTTTTGCCTCATTGCATTTTAAAATAATATAACAAGTTGGGAATTCAGGACAGAATAAAATAGAATAAAATGACCATCAAACTATTATCAAATTTCAAATTCACCAACTTTGAGCACATATTTTTTTTTTTAAATTTAAAAATATTTCTGATGTATCAATATTTTTATCATTAAATTCATATATTACATTACAAAAGAAAATTATCAATAAATTGTTTTTCAAAATAAAGAATTTCTTTTTATGTGCCCGTTCATAAGTAATTACTTTCTTGTGAGCAACTTTCAATACCATTAACTCTTTTTTTAATTGAGTCTCTTTATTGAGATTAATCATAATTTAAAAAAAAAAAATCACCTCACAATTTGAGACTCAGAACTTTATTGAAATTAATCATAATTTGAAAATTGGAATTAATCACAATTTTTTTACAGTCACATTTTTTTATTAGAGGTCAACCAAATGAAGCAGTGAGTAATTGAAGCAGACAGAAATGAATTAGGGTATAATAGATGCTTTTAAGTGATTTGGGAAAAAGTTGAATCACAATGAAATAAATAAGGGAACGAATGCATGCCTGATCTGATGATAATCAAAAGAATAATTAATTTGGCATTTAAGATGCAACATGCACTTGTACGTTTGTCTGTTTGAAAACATGACACATGTATTGCATGCGCCATCTTATTTAAATGTATTGTGTGCTTGCAGAACACCTGTATTGCATGCAACGTCTTATTTAATTACATACCCGTGTCTGTTTAAAAACAGAACACCTGTGTTGCATGCACCATCTTATTTAATTATTAATTAAAATAATATTTTATTATTCCAGATAGTAAATCAAATCTTGCTATTCGATTATTCAAGTTATTTACTTAAAATAATAATTTATGATTAGTTTGATCTTATAATTCCTTAAACAATCCATAAAAACTCATTTTCATTTCAAATTTTATAATAATAAGTTTTTCTTTTCATTTATAAATAACCGACCAATCTGAAACTCATATTTTTGGAAAATATCATCTCTGTCCTAATTTGAGCATGAAGCCTCTCAAACCTTGATTTGGGAATAATGATCAGACTATTATTAGTTTAGGATAGTTTTAATTTTTCTTATGGTCGGTCTCCCGATCAAATTCTTGGAAATATCGATCGTCTCACTATTTCTCTAGTCGCTGGACGTTCTTCCCTTTCAACATCATCGGCGGTAGAAAGTTGAAGAGGGTGCTCTTATTTTAGGGATTTTGATGGATTCCGGATCATTTGTACTGAACATTAGTTCGGACGAAGAGGATTTTGAAGAGCCGAGGAGTGAAAAAGTAGAGGGCATTGAAGACTACACCAATTCCCCAGATGATGTAATCCTGGTTAGTGATGCAAATGAAATGGATGATGACAATCAGACGAGAAGTGAAAGGAGTGGAATCGAAAGGGCCAACAATGAAGACTACTTGAAGGCCAACGATGAGATGAGAAGTAAAAGGAGTGAAAGAGAAGATAACCTTGAACTTGAAGACTACATCAATGCCACAGCAGATCAAATCCTTGAAAACTCCAGAACAAATGTTGTTCCGACGAGAAGTGAATTAGTACGGGCCATTAGAGCTTACATGAATGATGATATAATCCAGGGCAGTGATGCAAATGAAATGGATGACGACAATCAGATGAGAAGTAAAAGGAGTGAAATAGAAGAGAACCTTGAACTTGAAGACTACATCAATGCCACAGCAGATCAAATCCTTGAAAACTCCAACTCTAGAACAAATCCGACGAGAAGTGAATTAGTACGGGCCATTGAAGCTTACATGAAGGATGATATAAGCCTGGGCAGTGATGCAAATGAAATGGATGACGGAAATCAGAGGAGAAGGGAAATGAATGAAATAGAAGAGAAGCTTGAACTTGAAGACTACATCAATGCCACAGCTGATCAAATCCTTGAAAACTCCAGAACAAATGCGACTGCGACGAGAAGTGAATTAGTACGGGCGATTGAAGCTTACATGAAGGATGATATAAGCCTGGGCAGTGATGCAAATGAAATGGATGACCACAATCAGACGAGAATGGAAATGAATGAAATAGAAGAGAACCTTAAACTTGAAGACTACATCAATGCCACAGCTGATCGAATCCTTGAAAACTCCAGAACCAGAACAAATCCGACGAGAAGTGAATTAGTACGAGCCATTGAAGCTTACATGAAGGATGATATAATCATGGTCAGTGATGCAAATGAAATGGATGACGGCAATCAGACCAGAAGGGAAAGGAGTGAAATAGAAGTGAACCTTGAAGACTACATCAATGCCACAACTGATGGAATCCTTGAAAACTCCGAAACAAATGAGACGAGAATTGAAATATTACGGGACATTGAAGCTTACATGAATGATGTACACCCTGAAGACTACTTGAGGGAAAAAGATGATATAATCCTGGTCAGTGATACAAATGAAATGAATAATGAAGATTGTATGATCTTAGATGGTGATCCAAATGAGCCAATTTCCATTGAGATTGATTCAGCTATTGGTGATTCAGATGATTTGCTTATTCTTGAAGAAAAGGTTAGAATCTTATATTAAATGTTTACCTTTTTTTTTCTCAACCAAAGCCTATTTTATTTTATTTTTTCTTTAATCAAGAAGCAGTATGATATTTGAATTCAATTCATTGATAGTGCACATCTACTTCAAACATAAATACATTACATGCACTTAGGTTAGCACCCATCTGATCAATGTTGGATAAGAATTTAAGGGTCTCTTGAACTTTTAAGTATTTTTTATGGGGACTACTACTTTATACTGTTTTGTGTTATTTTTAGAAAATTCATCCTAACCTAATAACAGAATAAAAATTGAATCTTTTATGTTTTCTTAACTTTAGATAATGATTGTTGATCAGTGTTTATACTTTAAACATATGTTATTTTCCATGTTTTCTCTACTTAAAGTCCATATTAAGTTGCCCAAATATTTATTTTAAGTCTTAAGTTTTGTTTCAAATTATACTTTGAACTTGTGTGAGTTCCTAAATGAACATTCTTGAACCTATTAAAATAGATCTCCTAATGTTTTCTTTTAATATTGTTATTAATATTATGAGCTTTTATGTGTATTAGTTTGGTATCCTACATCATTTCAAGATAAGGAAAATGGTCCCTTTATAAGATTGAATTTAATAGATTAGATACCTTTTGGGTTTGGACGTTTGTTTTTTCCGACCCGGTCAAAGGAACAAAGTATAGTACATTATTCAATTATTTGATTGAGAGATGATTCAAACAATAATGTAATATTTGTTCCTTCATATGGTATCTTAATTATTTTCTAGATATTGATCTTAATTACAACTTTTTTTTTTGTTTCAATAAGTATAGATGAATCTAGTAATTTTCTAGATCATTTTGATATTTTAGCAAAAATGGTGCTGGACACTAATTGATTTGGTCTCTATATTATCTCTTCCATATCAACATATATGTTATGTACCATTTAAAACTTGATATATCCTATTTGGCAAATTAATTATGTTCCTTATTTCCTCATTTTTTGAATTAAAACCTCATATATTTCAAAAAAAAATTCTCTAATGTATAGTATTTATATATGTCAATATCTACAATCAGTGTCATTTGTTTTTCAATTATTAAATATTTTCATTATGTATTCATAATTCTTTTCCCTGTATTGGGGGTTTGCATAATCTTCTCTAGCTTGTAGAAATTTTCCTCATCCTCATAACTTCTGGGCCAATTATGTATAAGTAGAGGCTAGTTAGATGTGGTTTATTTGGATTTAACAACTATCCAATCATCAATCACTTTTTTCAAATGATCAATTAAAAGTCTAACATACCCTCTTAATTAACATTTTAAAGATGGTCACAAAAAGAGTTTGATTTGCTCCCTCAAAATATATAAGTGCTTCATTAACTTTTGAAAATTATTCAATTTATCGATTCCTTTAGCTCCATTAACATAATTAATCAGAAATGAGGACGGCGATAAGTAATTTGAGCCGTTTTGTAATGTTTAGGAAGCAAAACCAACCTGACTTATAAACTTGCCTAACTCATAAGCTTTTTGATACAAGTTGAAGATGAGAAACAAACTTATTTTTGTCATTTTGCTCAAATAAACCACTTCCGATGTAAAACCAGTTTTATTTTTTTCATTTGATTTAAAGACCGACCAAGATCAAATAAGCTCTAGTTATTTACCAATTAACATGATATCTTGTTAGACATTCTATTCCTATGGTTTGATATCAACTCATCTTATCTTAATTTTCAGTGCCACGGTAATATTTGTGATGCACTCGCACCACGTGTTCATTTGGGCAACGACATCTCCAATTTTGGCACTACCCTACATAAGCAGTCCTGAAACCAGGTAATCTTCTACTTTGTTTAGCAATATAAGAAGAGGCTAGTTAGATTTGGTTTATTTGGATTAACAACTATCCCATCATGGATCACGTTTTCCTTCAAATCATTTAATAAATGTCTAAAATACACTCTTATTTAACATTTTAGAAGATGGTAACAAAATGAGTTCAATCCGCTTCCTCAAAATATGTAGGTGTTTCAAATTACTTCCTATCGTATGTCTTTTTGTTATCTATTCACAATTCTTGTAGCACCATTAACATAATTAACTAGAAAAGGTTGACGATGATAAATCATTTGAGGCAATTTGTAAAGTTTAGGAAGCTAAACGACATTGTCTAATGAGCTTTTGATAAAAGTTGAAGAAGTGAAACAAATTTATGTTTGTTTTGAATTTGTTTTTTATATTAAAATCAAGTCCTCAATTTTTTTCTTACATTATGTTCAAGGTCCCATAGTTTTATCTGTCTTGGACTGAAATGGAGTCAATCTTTGGATTTGAATTACCTTTACTAGCAAGAAATGAGTCACTAGTTATACCCTCTTTACCCAATTTGACATAATGGAGCGGTGTGCAGGATTTTTGGAGTGGCGGTGTCAATTTTGGAATGAATCTTTGCCAGGTATGTGCTCTTGGAAACTACTATCATTGGAATGGCAGATTTCCTTAAACTTGAGTGGGAATAAATATCTTAATCTAAAACTTTCTTTTTCTTGAATTGTTTTGTAATAATGTTTTGGCATATCATTATAATACTTTTAATTATGGTTTTGTTCGGATTCAATTCAGGTTTTGGTTATAACTTTGGTTATTTTAAAAACTAGTGATTGATGTTAATTTTGAAGATGTGTGAATTTATTTTGGTAAAAAGACTTAATATATATAAATAAATAATATTATAAATTAGAAGATATATAAGATATTTTAGTATTTAGATTAATGTATTGAATAATGAGATAAATGAGAATGAAATAATGTTTATTATGTGAGTTATTTAAATAATTAGATAAAACTCATGTGTTGAAGGTATTAGTGGGAAAAATTACCGATATTAAAGGTATATTGAAAATATTGTACCGTAATATATCGAAAATATCGATTATTAAGGTATATCGAAAAAAATGTAAGGTATGATACCGATACCGAAATTATTATTACGGTAAATGTATGAGATTTTTTAAATTTTGGTATATCGAGATATATCGAAATAATAGTATTTATAAGTTAATATATATAATACTTATAAGGAAATAATTAAATACATTTAATATTAATTTAATTATAAAAATATAATTTTTTAACAACTATACTGAAATATTATTCAATATATGTCATTTCTACTTTACCGATCAATCTTTACCGATGAGATTGATTTTTTTAAGTTAATATGTTTTTTAGGTATTATCGCACCGAAATCAAGGTAAGGTAAATGTATGCATTTTTTGCATACCAAAATTTTCGGTACGATATAAGGTATAGATAAAATATTAAGACATGTGTGATAAGAATTATCAAATTCTTTCTAAAGATAATATTTTGTCTTTCATGTCTAGGATCGAGAATGACCCTTAAAACAGAGGAAAATGGGAATATGTGATAAGTCTCTTTTTATTTATCATTTATTTTATTTTATTAAAATATCTCTAGCTACCAAACATTTCATTATCATTAAGACGAAGGATACCATTTATGCTGCACTCACTTTTATTTTATTACATATTGATTAATAAGTGAATCACTTCGTTCCGACCTAAAATAATCGTTCATAACCATTTCAACTTAAAATAATAGGAAATTTATATTGTTTAGAATAAAAATATTTTATAATATTAATTTGAATATCTGATAAGAATACTTTATATAGCTCATTATTAGACCGAAATTTTAGTTTGATATGAAATGAAATTAGAATTGAAAATCTTTAACTAAAATAAATTTTAAGGGTGTAAATGAGCTGAGTCGCTTCGTCAAAGTTCGATTCGAGTTCGAGTCAGCTCGTTTAAGATTCGAGCCGAATTCGAGCTTAGGTAAGACTTGCTTAATGGCTCGTCGAGCTTTTTCGAGCCTAATCATATAATTTTTTTAATTATATTTTACTTTTCAATCAAAATTTGAAACACCATCAGACTATTTATGGACTTGATACCAAAATTATTGGTACGTAAAAGATATGAGATTCTCAATATTTTGGTATATCAAGATATATACTAGAATAATATTTATAAATTAAAAAATATATATTATATAATAATTATAAGGAAATAAATAGATTTATATTAATTTAATTACATAAACATAATTTTTAAAAATTAAATAAAATTAATAATACATATATGCAATCTCAATATATTATATTTTATAAAATATAAAATTATTTTTATTTCATTATAAAGTATTTTATTTTTAAAATAAACCTAATGAAGTCTATCTCAATTATAATACATGATTTTCACAACTAATACTTCTTCAACAAACTTATATCTCGTTTCGAAGCCCTAATTCTCGCTCCGATAAAACATAAAAATCTTATTTAGTTATTTTTTTAATATAAGAAATTAATATATAAATATATTTAAATTCGAGTCTTTCGAGTCTTTTGAGCCTTTCAAGTCGAACTCGAGCCTATGATTATATGATCGGGTCGAGTTCGAGCTTAATATTAAAAGCTCGATCGAGCCGAGCCAATAAAAACCAAGTCGAGTTGAACTTGAGCCATGGCTAGTTCGAGCTAAGCTCGTTTACACCCCTAAATACAATACACAACATTTATGAGGATATTTTTCATATTTTTTTATTTCGGAAAACCAATTTTAATTTGATGTATTTGTTTTAAAAACATCTACGTTGGTATTCTAATAAAAAAAATCAACGTCTTTGTTTGGATTAGACCGATTGAATCAATTTTTAATTACGTCATTAAAGTACATGATAAAAAAAAATTTAAATCTGAAACTTGAAACTGATTTTAAATGTTTATATTTCAGTTACTATATTTGAGATTGTTTTTATAATTTTATTTGATTAATAGATCATCATAAATAAAACTAAGAGGATTTAAAAAATAAAAAATAATGCATTATTATGGGTTGAACTTAGATTATAAATATTAATATAATCTATAATCAAATTAGGTATATTTTTACAATTTAATTATGATCGAAAATTATCCAGTTTGGCTTGTTCAATTGATTTTTTTTGTTTGGTTTAGACCAATTCAATTGGATTTTACTTGTTTCTTATAATTAAAATTAAGCTAATTTCATTAATGAATACAAATAAGATTGTGAATAAATAAAATCGAATAAAATTCACATAAAAATTCAAACGTGAATTAATGGTGAATTTAATTTAAATTATAAGAAAATATTAATTGTTTAATTAATATTTTATGACTAATTAGAAAATTAAAGTATAATGTTAAGATAAACATTTAACTTTAATTGGCTTATCAATTGACTAACGTATGGACTTTTCAATTATCTAGTTTTGAAGGTCTAACATTGTATTTGAGCAAATCAACGTATAAGCAACATTGTTAATTAGTTATGGACTAAGTGACAAATGAATAAAAAATATTTATTAGCATAGTTATGGACTAAGTGACAAATGAATAAAAAATATTTATTGCTAATAAACGTTTGAATAATTTTATTTGAAGGTTTAATTCTTAGTAATATATACTAATTCTTTATTCATTTCATTCCATCACATCATCTATACCATTCCATCTCTAAGAATTTCAAGAAATTTTTCTCTCTACATTTCATTTTGAATCTGGTGATAGTTTAGGTAAATTGTCTAGTTCGATGTGTAGTGATTCTAGTGCATAATCAATATTGAATTCATTGTACCATAGGAAACAATCATCTACGATAAGCTTCAATACAAACAGGAGACGATGAAATTGTTTTAAGAGAAATATGTCTAACACATTCATCGAATCCTGGTCCGACAGATGTGAAGAAGCATTTACTGCCCTGAAGCACGCGGTCACGACCGAGCCCGTGTTGCAACTGCCACACTTTGACAGGCATTTTGAAGTACATACCGATGCATCCGACCGAGCGTTGGGTGGGGTGCTGATGCAGGAGAGGCATCCGGTTGCATTCGAAAGCATGAAGTTCAAGGATGTTGAGACTCGTTATTCAATATCTCAATTTGGTGATATCGTTTTTCGTATATTTTATTTTATTTAATTTATTTGTAACATCATATATAAATATATATTTTTTAATTAAAGACAAATTTTTAACAATCTTAAAATAGTTCCCCATCTTAAACTATGTAAGAGCTTGCATCATCAAAATCTTTGTCTTTGGTTATTAGAAATAGAGTTGCGATGTTGCAAAAATAACGACGACTCATTTCAAAAAGTTGAAGTTATTCATAGTAAAAAATTTAAAAAAAATCAACAAATAAAGATATGTGTTTATTATATTAGCTTATAAAATTAAGCTTTAAGATTTTAAGAACAAATGTGTTAATAATTAATATATATATATATATAAATTTTATTAAAAAATATTAATATGTATATTCATTATATAAATATTATATTGAAAATAATTTGTTTTAGTGTTAATTAAAGGTTTTTAAGAGTGGATTTTTAAATATTAGAATACACAATTTGGCATGATTTTATGTCTTAAATCACCCTATGTAGATAAACCCTTAGGTTTTCTCATCGATGTTTGCATTACTCAAACAAAGATTCCTAACAATCGATTACACCTTTCGGCCACCCTCCGTAGACGAACCTTTAGGTTTTCTGAACAATGTTTATTTTAGTCAAGCCGATATTTCCTCCGTGAATGAACCTTTAGGTTTACTCAAGCCGACATTCCTTCCGTGGACGAATCTTTAGGTTTTTATCACCACCAATGATTGCGTTACTCAAACCGATATTACCTCCATGGGTGAACCTTTAGGTTTCTCATAAATGTTTGCGTTACTCAAACTGAAATTCTCGCTTCCACTTCATCTACCAATATTTGTGTACTCACATTGTTAGGATCGACAACAAGAATAGAAGAGGGGGTTGAATATTGTTGATCAGAGATAAAACTCCTACATCACCCCTTCTTCTATTTCCAGAAGGATTTTCACTGAAAGACTTTGATTCGTATAGCAACTATACAAACCCAGTCAGAATCACAAGACTTAACAACTACATATTCTAAACTCCTAGCTATCACTATATTGAATAGACAACGTTATGTTCAACTTACAATGCTGAAAATACACTCAGGTAGAACAACAAATGATCTCTCAGCTTAGCTAAGTGAATTATAGAATAATCTTAGAGAGAGAGAGTAAACACTGAGCTTAGCCAAAGATTCAGAATTGTGAAAGAAGAGAGTTCGTCGTTGTATTCTGATCACCTTTTATATTGAAGTGTAGCAACGGTCGAATATTTCTCATAGATACGTGTCAGCTTTCTGTTGGATGTACGCCAGGTGTACGGGATCGTACACAAGAATATATTCGTTGGATCGTGGCGTATCGGATTGTACTACGGAATATTCGATAGAAAATGGTGTATTGGAAGGTACAACACGAGCTAGTGGAATAGTTGAGTACGTGGAAGTTATAGAGGTTTGGCGTATTAAGCTGACTTGGCAGACTATTGATAACGAACACTATTGTTCGCTATGCTGATGAGAAATGCAGATAGGCGGATGCTTCTTCAGACCAAGACGTCTGTTGAAGCAAGACGTCTTCTCGCGCTTCTTCAAACCAAGATGTCTGCTCGGGCTTCTTCAGCCTAATACGTCTGATGAAGAGAAACATCTACTCGCGCTTCTTCAGACCAACACGTCTGATGAAGAGAGACGTTTACTTGCGCTTCTTCAGCCCAATACGTGTTATGAAGAAAGACGTATACTCGCGCTTCTTGAGCTGTACCTGCGCATAAATATTTACACCTTAGATTTTTTCATGAACACATGTCGTATTGATTAAACTTATTTTTATTCACCTAAGTTCATTTTAATCGATTAAAATATTTTTCCTTAATTAATTATTTCTCTTTTAATTAATTTTCCCTTTTCTTTATTTAATTTAATCTAACAATTTCCCCCTTTTTGATGATGTTAAAACTAAGTTAAAAAACAATAAATTAAAAGATAAGTAATATATTTATATAACTATGAAATACATAGTATATACAAAGTTTGAGATTTCCCCCATTTTTATCTTTGAAGCTTCAGCCTTCGTTTTTATCGCCGAAGAGAAGACTTTCCCATCGACCTCTTCCTCCCCGACCTCCTCCTTGGTCTGGCTTCCTTCTGGTTCGACTGCCCTAACCACAACCATCTCTTCCCCCTCGATTGCTCCCTTCCCCCTTTTTAACATTATCAACATCGGCTTCAGCGACTTCAATGCATAGTTCTACAACACTAGTATCCTCAACTTGCTTGGCTGTT
This sequence comes from Impatiens glandulifera, assembly GCF_907164915.1. NCBI lineage: Eukaryota > Viridiplantae > Streptophyta > Magnoliopsida > Ericales > Balsaminaceae > Impatiens > Impatiens glandulifera. Next base: position 60,535 of record NW_025918961.1, read on the forward strand.
GCACTGGAAACTTCAATGTGCTCAACATTTGTAATCTTGAGAGAATTAGAGATTTCGAGAAGCTGAAGGCTGAAGGATTCCAATGTTGAAGATGTCTTATTGTGCAGATTGAAGTCGTTCGAGAGTAGAGTATATTACATACTGGTCAACTGATTCCTAATCATGGATACTTCAACTAAAGTCCTCAATATGTCTTTGAGGGTATTTTCCTGAGCCAAGGCTACATCACTAGTTGCCTTTGAGTTTGAAGTAGTCCGCTTTTCAAGAATCTCCAATTTACTAAATATATATGTGATGCTCTACTACAAAGGCGCCAAAGCCTCCATGATGAAGTTTCGGAGATTCATCGTTTCCCGAGCGGACTCCTCAGGGGAAGAGGGAGCCAAAGAGACAAGGTGAGAACCTGCAGGGATGGAGTGGAGAGGGGAGGCTCGAAGACTTACCTGAATAACAGATGGCTCGGGAGACGAGGCTTGAGGCACATTAATCATTGCTCGAGACTCACCGTCTTTTCCTTCAATTTCTTCTCATAAATCCTTTATAAATCCTATCACTTCTTCAGAATTGATGGATTTAGTAGTGAGGGATTTCTTGGATGAAGGAGTTGATCGTTTGGATTTGAGGGAGGTTGATCGTTTGGATTTGTGGGAGGCTGATCGCCTCTCGTCAGACGATTGCTTGTCTGATGAGATCTCCACAACGACCTTGGGTAGCAGCTTCTTAGACGGAGAAGAAGATGAAGGCTGCTCAGCAGCTGCAGATGATGTTTTCTTGGAAGCAGGAGCAAAGAGTTGCTCATCATCTAAAGAGTGCTCCTTCTTCGAAGCAGAAGACCTTTGCTCAGACGCATGGGGGTCTTCTCAGCAGACGAGAGCTGTTGTTCACCCAACAGGGGTTGCTGCTTCTTAGTAGTGTGAAGAGCGACCTGCTCTTAAACCAATGGAGGTTGCTGCTCATCAATAATGAGAATATCGAGCAGACGTCTCTCCTCAACAGAGGTAGGCTATTGCTCAACATCAAGAGAAGAAGACTGCTCTGAGGCATGGAGATGCTTCTTCATAGTAGGAGGTGGCTGCAGCTTTTCAATAAATGTTAGATGCTCTTCGACATCTGAGCTGTTCAGCTCAGCTAGAGATGCCACCTTTCGAAGTTCGTCAATTTTGGACAACTCCATGCCATGAATAAAACACAGGGTCGTTGAACTATAGGAGTCCAAGATTGACTGTAGACGAATGTTAACTTTTCCATCTACCCAGGCTATTTTCTCCAGAGGATCATAATTTGTCTCCCGTTCGCGGAGAATCGAGAACAAAGGACGCCCTCTGGCTATTGCTACAATGAACTCTCTTCTTTTGAGAGCCTCGTGAACTTCCTTGGTGCAGGTCCAAGCAAGGACATATTTCTCCATACTAAACAACGACTCCCACTACTTAATTAGATTAGCACATTGAATGACCTCATAGAACCTCTTGTGGAGCCTTATAATGCTCCAATTATCAAAGAACTCAAGCCTCTCTGAAGCAGTAAACTCAACCTCTTCAATGATGAGTTCAAGAGACTACTTAACTTCTGAAAGAGGCTTAGAGACATCCACCAAGGGTTCTTTACCTTTACCTGCAACTTCTACAGGCTTGGGAGTAGGGACATGTTCCTTAAAGACGATACCCTTAACAACTTGAACCTATCTTAAGATTTCTGTTGGAGAAGAGACGGAGATAGGAACTGCTGCCTTTAGAAGAGAAGCTTTAGACCGAGGGGCAACATCCAGTTATGCAACAAGAGTCTGAACAGCTGCTGATTCAGCAATCAGATCCGCCGACTCCTTGGGAAGCTTTTCATTAGGGGCCTCAACAGATTCGTCCACAAACTTATCAACAATAGTAATACCAGCTGACTCAAAAGTTGATGTTTTAGTTTGTTCCTCAATACTGGGAGCAACATGCACTTAGTCTAGATCATGTATAGATGACACCTTAGGAGATGCTTCTACTACAGGAATATGAGCAGTCTGGCCAGCAGACTCAACATACGCTGGTTCTTTATATAGTTTCTCAGAAGACATCTCAGTAGGCGCTACAACCGAAGGTAAAAAAGATGCTACCAAGGGAGACAACTATGTAGTAGAGGTTTCCGCCAATCTCGCCTTCTTCACAACGAAGGAAACCTCAGTGGTTTCTCCGACCGAAGTGCGCTTATGGCGGGTTGAACTTGCAGTCGACTCCTGCATCCTCAACTTTCTCCTCTTTGCTGGAGTTTGACGACCAGAGGCAACATTTCACTTAGATAGAGTGGTCGACTGACCACTCGACTGTTGGGCTGATGAGGTGGACTTGATTTTGTTAATCACCTTCATCCGTAAGATATAGTTCCCAACAGTGCTGCAGGTCATAACTCTGCTAACGTGAATATTGGCGCATTTGCCCAAGGGCACCTGCATGTGCTCAAGTAACCTGCTCAGTTGAACAGAGAAACTCACACTCTATTTCTTCGGCATCGCCAGCATCATGGTCAAAGTTGAGAATAGAACGGACTACCAGTTGATGGCCGTCTCCTTTGAGATGGCCACCATGATTTCAAACCTCTCCTAGGTGTAGGCGTCGAACGATCTTACTCTCACCTAGAGAGACTTGAAGACGATATTATGAAAGAGACAACTCCGTTTTGAGATACTTCTTCTTCTTGTGAGTCGCTACGGGACCAGATACGTTAGAGATAAAGATTTGCATTTCAGAGATATCCTCGGCCGAAATCTCGTCCAAGGCTGTAAGACCTTTTGTCGGATGCCAAAGAATTTGGGGAAAAAGATCTTCTAAGATAGAGACCTCTGCGCCCTTCACCATTGCTTGAACGATGTCTCCGACCAGCTTCGCCGTTAAGAAGAACTCACGAACCTCCTGTTCGTGAAGAATAAAAGGACCACTTAGAAACTTTCTTAGGCCGGAAGCCTCTAAGGTTCTAAACATGGACACCATCACTGGCAACCCTGAAGCATATACAAATTCAATGTCCACCTACATTGTGTTTTGATCAAACGAAGTCATCTTTAGCCGTTAGTTTTTAGATGAAGAGGAAAGCGATTAATATTCTAAAGACAAGGCAGAGAGTGCTTATAGATAAAGGAAAGATTTAGGGTTTCAGGAAAACTCAAAGAGAATATGAGACGTCTTAGGCGTGCATAACACTTTTTATAGATTTTAACCAACTTGTGTCTTACAAGACATCATTTGTTAAGATCGGGTACAACAACGGTAGGGGAATTGAATATTGTTGTGTTGATTATCACTTTCAATTCGATTTTAGTCTTGTTAAAGATTAAAACCTATTTCTATTCTTCACAAATCTTCGCAAACTCTTGAACGGATTCAAATGCGGAAATGCTTGCTAGATTTGAAGCGGCAAATAAAAGATTGTAAGATGTAGAAATGAAATAACACAAGGAGTTTTATGGATGTTCGGAGATAAAACTCATACATCACCCCTTCTTCTATTTCTAAAAGGTTTTCTCTAGAAGGCTTTGATTCGTATAGTAACTACATAAACCCAGTCAGAAGCACAAGACTTAACAACTACCTATTTATGAACTTCTAGCTATCACTCTATTGAACAGACAAAGTCCTGTTCAACTTCTAATACTGAAATTTCACTCAGGAAGAATAGTAAACAATTGCTCAACTTAGCTTAGTGAATCACACAGTGATCTTAGAGAAAGTAAGCACACATAGCTTAACAATTCAGAATTCGTGCAATCAAGAAGAGAAATCAATAATTGCGAAAATTGAGAGATTCATCATTGTACTGTATTGATCTTTTATATTGAGGCGTACCAATGATCGAATCTTTCTCTTGGATACGTGTCAATTTTCCGTTGGATGTACGCTAGGTGTACGGGATCGTACATAAGAATATATTCGGTTGATCGTGGCGTACCAAATTGTACTTCCGAATATGCGCTAGAACGTGGTGTACTTGAATGTACGACGCGGACTGGTGGAATATTGGAGTACGTGGAAGTTAAGAAGTTTGGTGTGATAAGCTAAATTGGAAGACGACTGATAACAAACATTGTTGTTCACTATGCTGATGAACTGAGTAGATAGGCGGACACTTCTTCAGATGGATGCTGAAGCAAGGTGTCTGCTCACACTTCTTCAGACTAGAGCGTATGATAAAGTAGGACAACTATAGCGCTTTTTCAGACCGGAGCGTCTGATGAAGTAGGACGTCTGCTTGCGCTTCTTCAGACTAGAGCGTCTGATGAAGCAGGACGTCTACTCGCGCTTCTTCAGACTAGAGTGTCTGATGAAGTAGGACGTCTACTCACGCTTCTTCAGACCAGAGCGTCTAATGAAGCAGAACGTCTTCTTGCGTTTCTTCAGACTAACATGTTTGTTGAACCAAGACGTCTGCTCGCGCACTTCTTCAGACTAGAGCGTCTATTGAAGTGATACGTCTTCTTGCGCTTCTTCAGACTACACGTCTTTTAAGCAAGACGTCTGCTCGCGCACTTCTTTAGACTAGAGCGTCTATTGAAGTGATATGTCTTCTCAAGCTTCTTTAGACTAAAACGTCTATTGAAGAAAAACATCTTCCTGCGCATCTTCAGGCGTACCTGCACATAGACATTTACACAACTTAGTTTTGTTAATGAACACATCATTAAAACTATGTCTTATTAAACTTGTTTTTATTCACATAAGTTCAATTTAGTGAATTAAAACATTTTCCCTTAATTAATAATTTTTCTTTAAATAATTTTTTATTTTTCTTTATTTAACTTATTCTAACATCATTAAAATTACGTCATTAATTAAAATAAAAGACATCATTAAAGGAGTATGCGTGTCGTAATGAACCATCAGACGTGCTGGTCACATTTTGATCATGATAGACACGTGTCTTAATGTTATTCATTTTTGAAGATATTTATAGGATAAGATGAAATCAAATAATATAAATACTTCTTTTAAAACAATTTAATTCAAAATAAGTGGAGGTAAAAATATATTTTGAAAATGCTAAGTATATAAAATTTATATAACAAAACTCTTCCTCAAATAAAATTCCTCCTTCAATCAAACCGTTTTTCCAAAAATCGGCCAAACAAAATTTAAGTTCTTTTAAAACCGGCCATCGATTACAGAGTTTTGAATATTTAACTTAAATAATAAAAAAGAAGAAATTGTTAGAAAAACTAGATAGTTAATTAATAAGTAATTAACTATCTAAAAGAACTTAACTTAATTCAACTCTATGTGCAGGTAAATACATTCAACCTGGCCGGTCAAAACTATTCAACCAAAATAGCATAAACCGGAACAACCTATTCATATTCTCGGAAATACGTCTCGACTAGAATTCAGGACCGGTCAAATTACCAACCGACATGTATCCGTCAGACCAAATTCTAAGAGCAACATATATTTTCACTAGACAATGTTAAATCAAAACAAGACCAAAATATGGATACAAAGGCAGTTGATGTATTGATGCAAACATATATTCATCGGAATGTGTAGAGGAAGATCTTCAAAGGTTTAGACTGCGTCACTTATATTCTGAAACAAGTCTGCTGATTAGACTGAAGAGAGCTGTTAGATGAATAATTAATGGATTTTGTATAAATCCAAAAGCAACCTTCAAAGAGCAAGCAGACGATTAATGTACAGCTGCCAAGTGTACAAAAACACGTATAAACTACCTAATTTCAAGTCGGCACGGCATTATTATTTGGGAAGCTTCCACCGGATTGCTGATCCTTTAACCAATCATCTAAGAGAGAGAAATATGACCGTTGTCATATTTCCACTATAAAAGGAAGAAAAAAGGCTGATGTAAAGCTTCTTCTTCGACCTGATTCTTGCGCTGACTATCTAGCTTTGGATTCTAAATCTTGCGAATATAGTTTGAGAAATCTACAAAGATATTGAGTGATAAGAACAAACTGAAAAGTTCTGTGTATTTACATATTTGTAAAAGTGTATTACAATACTATGTGAGTCTTATAAAGTGAACATCGAGTAGTAAATAAGACTCGATTGTGTGTTGTATTGTGTTGTGGAATATTCTTTAGTGAATATCTTTCTCACTGTTTAAGAAGAAGGGGTGACGTAGGAGTTATATCTCCGAACATCAATAAAAACGTTGTCTTGTGTTCTTTACTTACTTTCGGTCACCAAACCAACTGAACCGGTTTCCCTTCATTCTAACTGATCCTTCTCTATTCTCTTCCTTAATCGATCCGTGTGTGTTGCTTTAGGCTGAAACAAACATTTCTGCCCTTGAACTCAGTTCAAGAGTTTGTGACAGTCTGTGTAGTGTTCAGACCGGTGTTAATTCTTAACCAGATTAGTGTCAACCGTTGTGTGTGTTTAAGAGGTCTCTTTTAGCCGGACCCCGGTCTCCTATCGGAGATCATGATCCTAACAAGTAGTATCAGAGCAGCTAGTCTCAACACTCAAGTAACACAAAGATGGAAACATGACTCACAATGAGAAGTCCCCGATGCTAGAAAGTGAGGCATTTTTCGAATGGAAGGTTCAAATGTATCTACATCTGATTACCATGGATGATGAAATGATGACCATCCTTAAAGAAGGTCCGATAAAGATTGAGAAAGATAAAGGTGAATGGACAGCTAAAGAGAGAAGAAGAAACAACCTAGACAACCATTGCATGAGGCATATCTTCAAATCTCTAGACAAAAACACCTTCGGGAAAGTCAGAGATTGCACGTCTGCAAATGTAGCCTGGGAAACCGTAATTCAACTTCATGAGGCAAATGAAAGAAAAAAAGAAAACAAAATACTGGTGGCAACTCAAAAATTTGAGAATATCAAAATGAAGCCGGGTGAGACAATGAAGGAGTTTAGTGATCGGTTCACAAATGTGGTGAATGAGTTGTCCACCATTGGAAATAAATATGACAACAAGGAGACCATTGTTAAAGCACTAAGATCTCTTCCTAGTGCTTGGGACATAAAAACCATGGTGACGCGAGAATCTAACTTCCTTGGGAAAATGAAACTGCATGATGTGTTTGAAGACTTGAAGGCATACGAGTTCGAGATGAGATCTCAGATCGATGATGAAGCCTCAACGTCAACTGCAACCAAAGCTTTGGTGACATCCGTGGAGCTAACCGTTCCGGCACCGGTTAAAACCGCTGAACAGTTTACCAAGGATGCGATGGCTATGCTTGCAAGAAAATTTGAAAAATTCATAAAGAAGAGTCAACCATCAAACAAATTCAACTATAACTACAGTGATAAATCTAACATTAGATTTTTTAATTGCAATGCTTTAGGTCACTACAGGTCGGAGTGCAGAAGACCAAGAAGAGATGACCGACGACTGGATGATCAAAGACCGGTTGATAACAACTAGAGAGGTGAATATCAGCAATCCGGTGAAAGCAAAGAAACTCAGAAGGCATTGATAGCCGATGATGGAGTGATCTTGTGGGCTTATACCGACTCGGAAACCGATGACGAAAGATTTCCTTGCCTCATGGCTAAGGAGGAAGAGGTATTTGACTTCTCTTCTAAAGAGTATTCTAAGGAAGATTTGGTTACTACTCTCAATGACATGGTCATTGAGTTCAAGAATTTGTCTGCTCTTATACTAACCCGGCTGAAGTTTCATACTAATCAACTGAGTAACTTCTAAACCGGTGAATTAAGTGGAACCAAGACCGATGGACCGATTGAACTATCCTATGATAATTAGAAGCTCAAGGAGACAGTTCAATTGTTAACCGAAGAAAATGAAAGATCTAAATATGTCATGGATGCTTGGAAGAAATCCAATGAAGTTATAAGCCAAATGTCTACCTACCAAAGACATCCCAAATGCAAGTTTGGCCTTGGATACAAAGGCGGTAAATCAAATAACCGGAAGCATTCCAAAGAGTTGAATCTCAACAAGAACAATATTCCATTGATAAGCTTTGTTAAGAGCAATTCAACCGATACTGAGGCAGATCATGACTCACAACTGGCTAAAGAAATTAAATATGTAAGTCCAACCGACGCGGCTAAATGGCTTCATCCTGAGAGAAGGAAAGCCAACCGGCCTGTAAGAAAAGAAACCGATAAACATTCATATAGAACAAATCAACGCTTACCACCACGACACAATGATGTACCCACTAGCAGATAGAGATATGTCAAGCCAGGTAACAGTGAAATCATTAAAACTACTATTGAAAAAGTCATCCGACTAATTCAAGTTTCGATTCCCAAGGGACTAATCAACTACAGACCCAAGTAAATGTGGGTACCAAATAAGTGTAAATATTTATTTTTGCAAATTAAGAAGAACAAGCGGCTAGGAAACTCAGAATGGTATCTGGACAGCGGTTTCTCCAGACACATGACCGGAAACAACAACTTGTTAACCGATATTGTTCAGGAAGCCGGTGCAATGATCACATTCGGTGATAACTCTAAAGATAGAGTCGTGGGAAAGGGTAAGATTTCCCATGGCAACTTAACTATAAGTAATGTACTTCTTGTTGAAAACCTTTATTTTAACTTGCTAAATATCAGTCAAATGTGCGATGTAAGATATATAGTTGAATTTCACAGACATGCATGTTTAGTAAAGAATTCTCAGGGTAGCGTTTTATTAACCGGAAATAGGTTAGGTAACATTTACAATGTGGACTGGAAAACTAAAATTTAAAACCCGGTTTGCATGATAGCTAAGAATGATTTAAGCTGGCTTTGGCATAAACGGTTAAACCACTTGAACTTCAAAAACATTAATGTTATCTGTACTAGAGAGTTGGTTCAAGGGATTTCTAACATGAAATTTACAAAAGATAAAAGTATGTTCTGCATGTCAAATGGGGAAACAATAAAGGAAACTTTTAAAAGTAAAGGGAATTATCAATCAAACCGATGTTTAGAATTGCTTCACATGGATTTATTTGGACCGGTTAGGGTCACAAGCCTAGGCGGTATGTATTACACTATGGTTGTTATTGATGATTACTCTAGATTCACTTGGGTGATATTTTTGGTTTCTAAAAATTAAGCTACTCCAAACTTGATTAAACTTCTTAACAAATTGCAAAATGAGAAATTAATATGAATAAATAAGATTAGAAGTGATAGAGGAACCGAGTTTACAAATAGCACATTAACTGCATTTCTTGAGGATTTCAGTATTAAACATGAGTTGTCTAGTGCTAAAACTTCTCAACAAAACGGACTGGCTGAGAGAAGAAACCGAACTCTCAAGGAAGCCGCAAGGTCCAAGATAGCCGATTCAGGTATTGCTCAAAAGTTTTGGGCCGAGGCTATTAATACTGCATGTCATACACAAAACCGATCTATGATCAACAAACGGCTCAATAAAACACCGTTTGAAGTATACTATGACAGAGTTCCTAACATCCGGTATCTTAGGATCTTTGGCTATAAATGTTATATTCACATGAACGACAAACATTATTTGACCGCTTTTGATGCTAAATCCGACATCGGTATAATGTTAGGTTATTCGATAGTCAGCAAGACATATACAGTGTATAACAATAGGACTTTAATTGTTGAAGAATCTTTGCATGTTGTTTTTGATGAATCGGTTTAAAGTAATACCGCATCACCCTTTGATCTACATAATCAGTTGGAAATTTAAATATTCAATCTGATGATGAAGTTGAGGTTCTGGTTCTTAGAAGGTTTGTTTATGACCAAGCGGTTAATGCTGAAATTCAGCCGGATCAAGCTGCCTCACAACAAGAAGTTGACAACTCAGTGTCTAATGAGGAAATCGGTCGGTTTGACTCTGTTCAGCCTACCGATATGTCTAACCTTGATCAAATAACCGGTCGCTTGGGAGATATAACCGGACCGAACCTTAAAAGGAATAAAGATCATCCTCTTGAACTTTTGGAAGAATATGAAAACTTGGCTTTCATATCACAAATTGAGCCGAAAAAGATGGATGAAGCATTGTTAGATCCCGATTGGATCTTAGCAATGCAAGAGGAACTGAATCAGTTTGAGAGAAATAAAGTCTGACATCTAGTTCCAAGACCGAAACATCAATCGGTTATAGGAACAAGATGGATGTTTAGAAATAAACTCAATGAAAACGGTTTGGTTACGAAGAACAAGGCCATATTAGTGTCCCAAGGATATAAACAGGAAGAAAACATTGATTTTGAAGAATCATTTGCTCATGTGACCACACTTGAAGATATTAAAATTTTTCTTGCCTTTGCGGCTTTCAAAAATTTCAAAAATTTTCAAATGGAGGTTAAAAGCGTATTTTTAAATGATGAGTTAAATGAAGAGGTTTATGTTGAACAACCTCCCGGATTTAAAAATCCAGAATTAATTAGCCATGTGTATCGGCTGGATAAAGCCCTTTACGGATTGAAACAAGCTCCTAGAGCTTGGTATGAAACTTTAACAAGATTTCTGTTCAATCATGATTTTACCATAGGTTCAGTAGATAAAACTTTGTTTAAATTTGAGAAAAATGGACATATTTTACTGGTTCAAATTTACGTGGACGATATAATTTTCGGTTCAACCGATTCTAAGCTATGTGACAAAATTTCAAAAATGATGACCGACAAATTTGAAATGAGTATGATGGGGGAGTTGAGTTTCTTTCTAGGTCTCCAAGTTCGGCAGATCGAGGGAGGAACATTCATCAACCAATCCAAATATATAACCGAATTGCTAAAGATGTTCGGAATGGACAACTGCTCTGCAGCCGCTACCCTTATGAGTTCATCTATTAAATTAAACAAAGATGAGGACGGTCAAGGAGTAGACATTACGGCCTACCGAGGGATTATCGGTTTACTATTGTATCTAACAACCAGTCGACTGGACATATTGTTTGCGGTCGGAGTATGCGGAAGATTCCAGGCAATTCCTAAGCAATCTCATTACACTACAGCCAAAAGAATCTTAAAATATCTAAAGGGAACTCAAAATGTGGGACTGTGGTATCCAAAGGACTCAAGTTTCAACCTAACAAGCTACTCTGACGCAGACTACGCAGGTTATAAAATAGACCGAAAAAGTACCAGCGGTAAATGCCAGTTCCTAGGTGACCGACTTGTCTACTGGTACAACAAGAAACAAACTTCGGTTGTTACTTCAACCGCAGAGGCAGAGTATCTTGCGGCTGGAAGCTGTTGTGCTCAACACCTCTAGATCCAACAACAACTGAAGGATTTCAGAATAACTGCTGAGGAATCTCCGATCTTCTTTGACAACACCAGCGCGATAGCTATTACATACAATCCAGTGTTGTACTCAAGAACAAAACATATCGACATCAGACATCATTTCATCCGAGAGCATGTACAGTAGAAGCACATCCGAATGGAATACGTCTCGACCGATCAATAAGTAGCCGACATCTTCACAAAGCCACTACCCGAATCTAAGTTTTCTTTCTTTAGAAACATTCTAGGACATGCTAATAGTAGTCAACTTCTGTCTTAAATACCACTGCATGTTTTTCAAAAACACTCATCTCATGAAAAACTGGGGTATGGTCTTAGGGAGAAGCTCACGCTCCTCAAATCATGCTCTAGGAACTTTTTGAAAAACTGATCGGGTATTATGTCGAAAACCTGCATTCCATTTAAAAACCGGTCAGAACTTTCATCCATTATGTGCATGAAAAATAAATGGGATTAAAGTCAATTATGTTAAACCGGACAGTTGTCTCCGATTGAAATTGACTTAATCAACTTATCAAATTATCTGTACACAAATCAAATGGTTCAAGTGATTTTGATAAAATAGATGGAATTATTTCCCAAACTGAATAACTACTGCCTAACTAGAAAGTACTTATTTAAAATGAAATAATCTATCTCGAAAAAACGGTCATGAAAAACCAACCGATTATGTACATTTTAATTTCGGTTAGTTTATTTTCCAGTCAACATGGGACAGCTAGACATTGTTTGTCATGAATGCTTTAAAATAATCCCGTGAAAAAGAAAAGGGTCTAAATCTCAAACAATGTGAAGACACGTGTCTATCACTGTTTAGAGAAAGACTAACACTCTACCTAAACAGTATGTTTTGAAAATATAACAAATATCTGATTCTCATGATTACCTCTCTTGGAAATTATAATTATAGCTAACTATAACTATAAAACCACTAAATATGCTAACCAATCCTTGGCTATTTAAATACCACATCTTTTCTCATCTCAAAACACACTCTCTAATCAAACTTAAGAAAAACATCAAGCAAAATGCCTTTCTTTCTTGCAAACAAAGTACTTCTTGTCGACTTCAAATTAGTTTCTCAATATGAAGACGTTGAAATTCAATGTTTATTCCGATCTCTTGAAAATTTCGGTCTACGAAAATTCTAGGAGGACCGATATGTCATTGACTACAATGTAGTTAATGAATTTTTCAGAACCGCCAAGGTCATTCAGGGGGATATTATCCTCGTTCATGTCCACGGTAAAACTATCTTCTTTAGTGAGATAGATCTTGCACTAAGCTGTGATTTACCCACTGAAGGTTTTACCGATCTCACATTCCCTCCAATGGTCATCAATGAGATGCGCCATCACTTTTCCGCCTCTATTACACTTATCGATACTTGGGGACCCAAGAGCTCCCTTCAAAACGAGTTTCAAATTCTGAGTGAAATTATGAGCAAAAATGTCCTTGCCAAGACAAACACTCAACAATACACCTAGAAATTTTTTGAAATGATGGTTGCCATCACTGAAGGCACTTCGGTAAATTGGTCTTGGATCATATTCAACAATCTGAAGGAGATGATCATCTTCAACAAAGGACAAACCGGATATTCTTCACAACTATGCGGTATGTTCTTTGACATCAACATCTATCTCGGCCTAAGTGTCACTCTCTATCCGAACCAGTTGCTGACAAATAATAGGATTCAAGCACGACTTCACCGGATGGACAAAACAAAAGCCAGAAAAACTCCAGCTATTGGTCCATCTCACTATTAGTTGTTAGGATACATCTGCTTTAAAATATGTATTTCAAATCCATAACCGATTATTTTATTGGTCTCTCGGTTATGAAGGTTTTCGGTTTTATTGAAATCCGGTCTTAAATATTTCCAGTTTAATTATCAAATGCTCAATTTCTAATCGGGCACACTCTTAGGGAGAAGCTACTGCTTCTCAAGATTAAACCGAACATTTAAAAAACAAAGCCTACACTTAACTATTTTTCAAAAATATTGACCGGTCAATGTAGGCAGGACAGTCTACGTCATACTTTACCAAGATATATTTTTTTGAAAATGAAATATTTTGTTCAAGTCTCAAAAAATATTCAATTTGGGAATATTAACAAGATATCTCATAACGGATAAATCTTTTCAATAAATGAAGACATTAAATGCTTTCAAAACCGTTCAATTATTTAAGGAACCCTTCATCACAAACAAAAATCACAACATCTTTTATCTCTCTAGATTAAAACTTCTTACTCTCAAAGCTCTCAAGATGAACCCAAACCTTCGATCATCTCTAATCATTGATTTCAATTCAGTTCTAACCTCCAGAGCAAGAGGAATCATCTTTGAACCTCTTGTTAACTCCGTTCTAAGGAAGTTTTTGGAAGGATCCGACTCCATTTTGGACTTGGAAGTACTCGATTTCTTCGATCATGCCACTATTTTGGACGATGGAAGAATTATCGTTTTTGTGCAACAATTACCCTTCTTGATTTCCGAGGAATCGTTTTCCGAGGAATCAACTGTCACTGTCTCAAATCCGACCTTGCCCCCTATTTTGAAATCTTCCACGACATCATTCAACGATCTGTCTTGGGACATGTGACGAATCAGTACTACACTCGGCAAATGTATGAAATGATGGTTGCCATAACATGCAACACGCCCATCAACTGGGCTTCCCTTATCTTCAACAACTTGAAGAAGATGATCGAAACCCCTATAAGAAGGGTCGGCTATGCGCCTCAGATCAGCTGGTACATCCGCTCTATCATTCCAATTTCAGATCTTGGACCGGGAACCTCGGTTACTTCGGCCAACATTCTGTCTGAAGAATCGATGGAAAGGTGGATCTAGAGAATAAAATCTAGGCGTTAGGAATTTTTATGAATTTAGCTATTTTTTATTTACACCCGGTCATTTTGTTGTACGACCGGTTGTTCTATCTAACCGGACTATGGTTGCATTTCTTTTGAAAAGGAAATCGTTTTACTTAAAATAAACGTGCATTATTTTATTTTGGTTCATCAATTTTTGGTTCATTATTTTCGGTTCATCATTATTCAGCTGAGTTTAAATTCGGTTCACTTTAATTCAGTTTATTTCAAATTTACTACTTGAAACTTACCATCAAACAAGTTTACCATCCATTGTTTACCATCCACATTTATCGCTAACTTTTACCGCCAAAAGGTTACCACAATATAAGGATATTCTAAGTTCGGTGACATAATCGCCACGTCCATCACATATATAAAGAGATCGTGCACATTATTTTTATTACAACGTTTTATCTCTCTAAGAAATTTCAATTGCTCTCAGATTTTATCTCTCAATTATTCTAAGTTCTTGCAGATTTTTACCATGGGACGTGATAGTGCACTCTTTGTTCATATCATTCAGGTCGATTTCGAGGAGATTTAACAAAACGGAACGGAGGAGGTTCAAAGGTTGATGAACTTGATCAAGAACTCGGGGCTGGAGTTCTTCCTTGGAGTACTATTCGTCCTGCATCAAGATAAAGTTAAGGTGTTCTTCAAGAATTCCAAACTCAAGAAGTGAGTCATCCATGCAATGGTGGGAAGTCAGAACTTCCACGTAATAGAGGAGATCTTTGCACAGGCTCTTCGTCTTCTAACAGAGGGGCGGGACTTTCTGACCGATTTATCAGAAGAAGAAGCGTTGGAGATTCAGAAGAAGATCTCCAACTCAGATGAACCGGTAGAGTTCACCTGAAAGAAAAGTACCTTGAAATTCGAATACTGGATGCTACTTGACATCGTCGGCAAATCCATCCAAGGAAAATGAGGTAATTTCGATAATCTTACCCGGTCCAAATTCGAGATGATGGCCGGAATCATTCGCGGTGACAAAATAAACTAGGCCGGTGTTCTGTTTAAAATCCTGTGTGAGATGGTGGCTGGGAAGAAGGACCGATCCTTAGGGTATGCGATGCAGATAGACAAGATTTTGACCCACCTTCAGAGTTCAATCACTCCAGGTAGCGTCCTCCTTAAGAACAAAGTTCTCAATTCTGTGAATATTGGGAAGATGGTGGTTCGAGCCGGAAAGGTTAAATCACCGAGAGAAAACTAACCGAAAGAGACAGAACCGAAGGCTAAGAAGCCCAAGGTGAAAGAAACGAAGCACACGTCTAAGTAAGGAAAGAAGTTGGTCATTGAGAAAATGGCCAGTGAGGCAACCAACAACGATAGAACAAATACTACATCTACTAGACCGAATAACCGCGAAGGTGCTCCTATCCCCACTCCGACTAGAGTTTATATTCAAGCCGAACCTATTTAGAATCCAGAAAATCCTCAGAATCCGGAAAATCTCACTCGAGCGGAATCATCGGCTAGCGTAACCAGTCGATCTAAATCTAGAGAAGCTCCTATTCATGAGGTAAGTACTCCTACTCCGTCTAACCTTTATACCCAGAAACTCCGACATTCAACCTGTTGGGCTTGCGGCCTTAGAGGTCTAACAGAGAATGTCGAATATTATTGATAATGTTGTAGATGTCAATCGGTTGGTTGAAACCGATGTGATGAGTACCCGAATTGAGACCGGTCAGACAGCTGAAACTGACCGGGCAGATAATGATAAATAAGCCGATGAGACGGCTCAAAGAAATGATGAACAAGCTAATGAGACGGCTGAAAGACATGATGAACAAGCCGACGAGACGGCTGTAGAAAATAAAGAAGAGATGTTGGGTGAACACTCTCCGGCACATGAGAGTGCCCATACCGGTGGAGGTCCAACTAGTCCGATTGGTGAAAAAACCTTTCAACCGGACATGATCAAAATCTACATAGGAGGAGACAATTAATAATACAGTCATTCCGGACTCTGAGATTCCGAACTTTAAAATGACCAATGATAGGGCCGATGAAATTTTTGATGGCGTTCTTAGAAGGGTTGCGGAAGACGCTCATGATTTATCAAACTCGTTCTATGAATGGTCGAGACTAAGGACTGAAACACAATTTGAGGACATGCTCCCAGATTATTCCGAAGCCGACAGTTGGTCCAATTTAATAAACTTGGAGAGAAAGGTGATCGAGCTCGCCAATACATCATCCGTACCATTAGCAATGTCAAGGGCAAGGTTGGTAAAAACCAACACAAAATTAAAGGTACTAACATTAACAATGGAAACTGTCTAGCAAAATCATATGGTTAATTGTGGAGTAATCAGGGTACATAAAAGCGTGTTGGATGCACTGGAATCGGTTGTAGAAAGACTTCAAGCCGATATAAAGAGGATGGAGGAATAAACCGATAGGAATGTTGCAATGTATTTCACTCCGGTTTAAAGAGGCTGACCGACACGGGAAACAGCCTGAACAAACAACTTTTGAGGTCGGTCAATCATCCAGACCGACAGGGGATGAACATGAAGAAAGTCAACCGGAATCTCCCTCCGCGTCCCTAAAAAGATGGAGCAACGACTTCTCCATCTACCGCAAATGTCCAGGGCAAGGACACAACTGTTGATAAGTCTCCATCGGGTAAGTCTCCTAACACTCCAAGATAGACCAACCCAACTCTATCACTATCGGTTCATTTTGTGCCTCCGGTACAGAATTAAGTTGTTATTCCATTTCTGGATGAAATGAAGGCGTTCATCCAGAAAACGGTTTAGGATTCCATGACCTCGTGGTAGGCATTTCTGGACGCTAAGGCCTCCTCGTGGCAGGCATCAATGGAAGCTAGGGCTTCTTCGACCGATTCTAAAATTGAGAATGTTGAAAAGGTCACGTCTCAAACACTTGAGATTGTGCAAGCCATGTCGGTCCAATTAGATGAGTTGGCAAGAGTCAAATCCGTTGCCAACGAAGAGCAAATCCGAAGAGATGAAGAAATGGCCAGAAAGATTCTGGCCGATGAGGAGGAAACGGTTCGGCTAACTAAGGAAAACGTACTTACTGATGCAAAGTTAGCCCATAAAATTCAAGACAAGGAGGATAATCCTGAAGCGGCTGTACAAGCAAACGCCGATGCGGATAAAAACGTTCAACAATAAGAAATCCTAGAGGGGGAAAATGAAGAAAGGAGACATACATCCACCCCGATTGCCAAAAAGACAAGGGCTCAAGCAAAGAAAAGAAAAAGAACACAAGCAACAACGGTTCTAGCAGGTGCCGCACAAACAAGTATTCAGACGGCTGCGATTCCAGCTGGTCCATTCAATTATCCAACCGCTGAAGAAGAAGAGGAAGATATATTGCACCTCTAAATCCAAGAAAGCGCCGGTCTGTAATCTCCACCACACTGATTTTACCAGCTCCAATTCAATCTGTCCGCCCTAGTGCCCGGTCAAATCAAGGAACTCGAGCAGACGCGGTTGAATACTCTATGTAGAGTCAAAGATCCTCACCATTCCAAGCTCATGCTCAACCGATGAGACATCAACTATCGACTGGATTCTCAGGTCAACTAGATGGCAGTTTCGAAGATCCCACTACTCTGGGAACGAGTTTCGTATACAGATGGGTACACGACATGGTCAACCAACCGAACAAAAGGGGCCAATAATCTCTCAACCTTTAAGATTTCCGTTTCAAATATTTATATATCTTATAATTATAACTTATGATATTCTTGATACGTTATATTATTCAGTTCGAAAATTGTATATATAATATGACTTATGTCTATTTTGGGAAATTATGATATTTTGGAAAAATACAGAGTTTTCGATTTCTGTTTCAACTTACTGGTTTTGATACTTTTAAAGTAAAAATGTCAAAAAGAGAGAAATTGTTAAGTATATAAATTTTATATAACAAAATTCTTCCTCAAATAAAATTCTTCCTTAAATCAAACCATTTTTCCAAAAACCGACCAAAACAAAACATAAGTTCTTTTAAAACCGGCCATCGATTACAGGGTTTTGAATATTTAACTTAAATAATCAGAAAGGGAGAAATTGTTAGAAAAACTATATAGTTAATTAATAAGTAATTAAATATCTAAAAGAACTTAACCTAATTCAACTCTATGTGCAGGTAAATACCTTCAACCTGGCCGGTCAAAACTATTCAACCGAAACAGCATAAACTGGAACAACCTATTCATATTTTCGGAAATTCGGCTTGGCTAGAATTCAGGACCGGTAAAATTACCAACCGACATGTATCCGGTCAGACCAAATTCTAAGAGCAACATATATTTTCACTTGACAATGTTAAATCAAAATAAGACCAAAATATGGATACAAAGGCAGTTGACGTGTTGATGCAAACAAATATTCTTCGGAATGTGCAGAGGAAAATCTTCAAAGGTTCAGACTGTGTCACTTATATTCTGAAATAAGTTTGCTGATTAGACTGAAGAGAGCTGTCAGATGAATAATTACCGAATTTTGTATAAATCTAGAAGCAGCCTTCAAAGAACAGGCAGACGGCTAATGAACAACTGCCAAGTGTACAAAAACACAAACGTATAAGCTACCTAATTTTAAGCCGGCACGACATCATCATTTGGGAAGCTTCCACCGGATTGCTGATCCTTTGACCAATCAACTAAGAGAGAGAAATATGACCGTTGTCATATTTGCACTATAAAAGGAAGCAAAAAGGCAAAAGAAAAGCTTCTTCTTTGACCTGATTCTTGCGCTCACTATCGAGCTTTGGATTCTGAATCTTGCGAATATACTTTGAGAAATCTACAAAGCTATTGAGTGATAAGAACAAACTGAAAAGTCTTGTTTATTTACATATTTATAAAAGTGTATTACAATACTGTGTGAGTGTTGTAAAGTAAACATCGAGCAGTAAATAAGACTCGATTGTGTGTTGTATTGTTATATGGAATATTCCTTATTGAATATCCTTCTCACTGTTTGAGAAGAAGGGGTGACATAGGAGTTTTATCTTCGAACATCCATAAAAATGTTGTGTTGTGTTCTTTACTTACTTTCGGTCACCAAACCAACCAAACCGGTTACCCTTCATTCTAACCGATCATTCTCTATTCTCTTCCTCAATCTATCCGTGTGTGTTGCTTCAGGATGAAACAAACATTTCCACCCTTGAACTCGGTTCAAGAGTTTGTGACAATATGTATAGTGTTCAGACCGGTGTTAACTCTTAACCGGATTAGCGCCAACTATTGTGTGTGTTTAAGAGGTCTCTTTTAGCCGGACCCCGGTCCCCTATTGGTGATCCCGATCCTAACAGAAAATGTGGCCATTCACTATTCAAGGAGGAATCAAGACACATCGTATAGATAAGATTAAGACAGCTGTCCCACTCGACTTAAGACGTGTCGTCTGAAATACATTTATGGCATGCGTCTGATTGTGTTGTCCACATACCTTGCGTTTAAGCTTAGTAAGAGGTTTGTTCTGAAGACGTCTGTCGATTCATAGCAACAGTTGTGTTAGCAGACGTTTCCCTAACATTTTAGCGTCTGACTATGCTTAAATTGCAAGATGCTTAGGCACAACTCGTCAAACGTACAATGTGTTCAGACGACTGTTCTTTTCAGCACGATTTGAGACATCCGTCTTAACACGTCTGGCTTATCAGCTTATCAACAAGTTCCCCTTAAATTTATGCATACTATATTAAATTAATTTAGATCTAAAAGACCCAAAATATTTTTATAAAGTAATAAAACTTAGTCTCGGGGAGTGACTTCATGAAGATATCGACCACTTGCTGATCCACTGGAACATATTCTAGCCAAATATAGTTTTGAGCAACATGATCCCGGATGAAATGATGTCAGATGTTGATATGCTTCGTCCGAGAGTGCAACATTGAATTATATGTGATCGCGATAACACTGGTGTTTTCATAGAAGATAGGAGACTTGTCTGCCTAGATGCCAAAGTCTCTCAACTTCTATTGAACCCACAACAATTGAGTACATAAGCTATCTGCGACAATATATTTTGATTTTGTTGTAGACGTGGTGATAGACGTCTACTTCTTACTAAACCAAGAGATCAGACGATCACCAAGGAACTGACACGTTCCACTAGTGCTCTTTTGATCGATCTTGCAACCTGCATAATCTGCATCAGAGTAACTAATTAAGTTGAAACTGGAATCCCATGGATACCACAGTCCAACATTTTGAGTTCCCTTTAGATATTTCAAAATACTCTTAGCAACTATGTAATAAGATTGTTTAGGATTAGTCTGAAATCTTTCACAGACACCGACAACAAACAAGATGTCTAGCCGGCTAGCTGTTAGATATAGTAGAGATCCGATGATTCCTCGGTAGGTTGTGATGTTGACATTTTGGCCACCTTCATCCTTATTCAGCTTTCTAGATGAGTTCATGGGAGTAGAGGCAGCTGAGCAGTTTTTCCATGCTAAATTTCTTTAGTAATTCCCTAGTATACTTCGCTTGTTTGATGAAGATTCCATCTTCAAGTTGACAAACATGAAGACCAAGGAAGAACGTCAGCTCACACATCATGCTCATCTCAAACTTATCCTACATCAGCTTAGAAAACTTTTCACATAATTTGGGGTTAGTTGACCCAAATATGATATCATCCACATAGATTTGAACAAATAATATATGTGAATCTTTAACAAATCTGAAAAGTGTTTTATTTACTGTGCCAATAATAAAATCATGCTTAAATAGAAAATTATTCAAAGTGTCATACCAAACTCTAGGAGCTTGCTTAAGACCATATAAAGCTTTATCTAGTTTGAAGACATGATTAGGTAGACATTGATTTTAAAAGCTTGGAGGCTGTTCAACGTAAACATCCTCATTCAATAGACCGTTAAAAAAAGCACTTATAACATCCATTTGATATACTTTAAAGTTTTAAAAGCTGCATAAGCTAGAAAGATTCGAATAGCTTCAAGTCTAGCTACAAGGGAGAATGACTCCTCAAAGTCAATTCCTTCCTCTTGTCTATACCCTTGAGCTACCAATCTGGTTTTGTTTCTCAATACTAAGCCATCTTCACTTAGCTTGTTTCTAAAAACCCATATAGTTCCAACAACCGATTGATCATCCAGTGTTGGAGTTAGATGCCACACTTTATTTATTTCAAATTGATTTAACTATTCTTACATAACATTGATCCAATCTGGATCAAACAATTCTTCATTTATTTTTTTAGGCTCAATTTGAGAGATAAAATCAGAGTTTACAAATTCATCCATTAATGTGTGTATGGTTCTAAGAGGTGCATTAGGATTACCTATGATTAGTTTAGGAAGGTGATTTCTGTTCCATCTGAAGTTCGGTCCTAGAAGATTAGTCATCTAGTCTGCTGGCTCCGCAACATCCGGACTATCAGCAGTCTTCTAACTTATAGTCTGACTGTTTGGTTGAGTAGAAACCAATTCAGCTGGATGATCAGACGAGTTGTTTCTGATGACCTGAACTTCATCGTCACTAGCAACTTCATTGATTTCATTAGAATTACTTTCAACAGATTCATCAAAAACAATATGGGTAGATTCTTCAACGATTAGAGTTTGTTATTAAAAACTTTATAAGCTTTGCTAACTGGAGAATAACCTAACATAATACCAGCATCTACTTTAGCATTAAAAACAATTAAATGATTTTTTCCATTATTATGAATAAAACACTTACATCCAAATATCCTAAAATTTCATATTTTCAAAACTTTACCATAAAAGATTTTATAAGGGGTTTAATTAAAACATTTATTAATCATTGATCTGTTTTGAGTATAACATGTTGTGTTAATGGCTTCTGCCCAAAGTTTTTGAGAAACACTAGAATCAACTAGCATAGATCTTGCTGCTTCTTTCAATGTTATGTTCCTTCTTTCAGCAACACCATTTTGTTATAGAATTCTAGCACTAGACAACTCGTGTCTAATACCAGATTCCTCAAGGAAATAAGACAATTTTATGTTTGTAAATTCAGTTCCTCTGTCACTTCTAATCTTTATGATACTTAAAGATTTTTCATTTTGTAGTTTTCTAAGGATTTTAATCAAATTTTTAGCAGTTTGATTCTTAGATACTAAAAATATAACCCAAGTAAATCTAGAATAATCATCAATAATTACAAGGGTATATCTCATTCCCCTAAACTAGTTATTAGAATTAGACAAAATAGATCCATGTGCAATAATTTCAGACACTTGTCGGATTAGATATTTCCTTTATTTTTAAAGTTGATCTGACCTGTTTTCCCATCTAGAAAGAAGGACATACCTTTTCTTTAGAAAACTTCAATTTAGGTAAACTAGTTACTAAATCTTTTGAGAAAATATAGTTAATGTATTTAAAATTAAGATGATTTAGTGTTTTATGCCATAACCAGTTTTGATCATTTTAAGCTAACATACAAACAGGACCAGACGTCTTATTCTTCCAGTTCATCTTATAAGAATTTCCTACCCTACTTCCTGTGAGTAGGGTGTTACCCTACTAATCTTTAACAAGACATGCATATTTTTGAAAATCTATTGTATAACCATTATCACACATTTAGCTAATACTTATCAAGTTATATAATATATTTTATACCAGCAGCACATTATTAATAGTAAGGTTACCATGGATAATCTTATCCTTACCCACGGTTTTACCTTTGTTGTTATCACTGAAAATGATCTTAGGTCCTGTACATTTTCTTATATCAGTCAGCAGCCGTCTAACGCCTATCACGTGTCTAGAGAAGCCACTATCCAGATACCAAAAAAATTCTTTCATGTAGCTGACCTGAATTACTTACAAATTTACATATCTACAACCTTGGTACCCATATTCCCTTGGGTCTGTGGTTAATTAGTCCCTTAGAAATCCATATTTGGGTTATTTTTATGGATCTCCCGCTTTGAGTTGTTAGTAGTGCGTATAATTTAGGCTTAGTAGATGTCTTTCTGCTAGCATCTGATCCCTTAAATTTAGAGGATGACTTTTGATGGAAACCACTTGACTTTTTGTCATGTTTTTGTTTACTAGACTTGTTGGATGCCCTCTTCTTGGGTTTCAGCTAGCTTGAAGTTGGATTTATATATTTAATCTCATCCTTTAAAGTTAAGTTATCAAGCTGTGATCAATTCCACTTTCAGTTAAATGTTCTTTGACAAAGATTATGGATTTAAGCTCACCTTTACTGGGTTCAACTTTTTGTAGGACTCATCTGAGTTGCCATTAATAAATCCCAAACCGGATTTGTATCCGGAAGACCTTTGCTGACTAATCATTAGTCTAACGGCGTCTCCAAATTTTATCTAGGAACTAATCACGTAGTTTAACCTTAGGATTTCATCAGAAAGAGTTTGAATCGTTTCCTTGTGCTTCTCATTCTCAGATGAGAGCTTAGATATTTTCAAAACTTCTTGTTCATTGTTTTGAAATGAAGAAGTGTTGTTAGATTTGTTTTTCAAATTTAATTCATTAAAAGAGTCTGACTGCTTCTTGTACTGAATGACCATGTCATTGAGTGTAGTGGTTAAGTCATCTATTGTGAACTCGTAAGAGGAGAAGTCAAATACCTCGTTGTCATCATCCATGAAGCATTTAACAACTTCATCCTTAGTTTCGTTTGATGAGCTGTCATTAGAGTCACTGTCAACCCATTTTCTTTTGCTTCCCTCAACTATGAGAGCTTTTTGGTCCTTTTTATTCTTCTTATCATGATACTTCTTAGCATCCTTCTTCTGCTTTCTGTAGTCCGTCTTGAAGGGACCTAGTTTGTCAAAGTTAAAACACTTCAAGTTAGATTTGGATTCATTATTATAATAATTATTATTAGATTTAGAGTTAGAATGAGTCTTCTTCATAAATTTGCCAAACTTCTTGACGAAGAGTGACATAGCATCGCTGCTGATCTTCTCAGCAGACATCGTAGTTGTTACGGTAGGTGGATCTTCAGCAGTCACCAGCGCCTTGGTTGAGATGGATGTGGATGGCTCCTTTTCATTCCTTGAGTTTATTTAAAACTCACATTCTTTCAAATAGGAAAACATGTTATGAAACTCCATCTTGTTGAGGTCTTTAGATTCCCTTATCTCCATCGTCTTTCTGTCCCATTCTCTGGGCAAGGCTCTCATGAGTTTGATGGAAACCTCATGGTTGCTATATATCTTCCCTAAAGTTGAGAGCTCAATGACAATGCTACTGAATCTTTCATCAAATTCAGTCATCGTCTCTCTAGGAAGCATCTTGATGCTGTCAAACTTTTGTGTGAAACCATCAACTTGTTTTCTTTTGTTAGGTCGTTTCCCTCACACATCTAATTCATCTTCTCCCAAATTTCTTTAGCAGTAGAGCATGACTTGATCTTGCTGAATATATTCTTGTCCAGCGTCTTATAAAAAATATCTTTGGCCACATTGTCGAGGTTGGTTTTCCTCTTATCTTTAGCAGTTCACTCAAATCATGGTTTCTCCTTCATCTCAGGAGCACCATTGGTTGAAGTTGTGGTTGTGCTGACTTTCATAATTTTCATTAGACCATTAGTGATGACATACCATATGTCATCATCTTGAATATCTAGACGATCCTGCATTCTGATCTTCCAATCATCATAATCTTCCTTTGAGAGCATTGGGATTTTGTTTAGGAGAGAAATGATTCATATATCTTCTTTGCTTGAGAATAGATAACTTTGGCTCTAATACCACTTGTTAGGATCGGCTACAACAATAGAAGGGGGGGTGTATATTGTTGAGCTAATTATCACTTTAAATTCGATTTTAGTTATGCTAGAGAATAAAATATCTTTATACTATTCACAAATTGTCGCAAGCTCTTGAACAGATTCAAGTGCGGAAGTGCTTGCTAAATTTGAAGCGACAAATGTAAGATTGTTAAATGCGGAAAATGAAATAACACAATAGTTTTATGGATGTTCGGAGATAAATCTCCTACGTCATCCCTTCTTCTGTTTCCAGAAAGATTTTCACTAGAAGGTTTTGATTCGTATATCAACTACACACACCCAGTCACAAGACTTAACAACTACCTGTTCTAAATTCCTATCTATCACTCTATTGAACATACAACGTTCTTTTCAACTTACAATACTGAAAATATACCCAGGTAGAACAGTAAATGATCTTTCAACTTAGTTTAGTGAAATACAGAATAATCTTGGAGAGAGAGTAAACACAGAGCTTAGCCAATGATTCAAAATTGAGGAAGAAGAGAGCTTGTCATTGTACTCTGATCACATTTTATATTGAAGTGTAGCAATGGTCGAATCTTTCTCATTAATACGTGTCAGCTTTTCGTTAGATGTATGCAAGGTGTACGGGATTGTACACAAGAATATATTTGTTGCATCATGACGTACCAGATTGTACTACAGAATATTTGGTAGAACGTGGTGTACTGGAAGGTACAACGCGGGCTAGTGGAATAGTTGAGTAGGTGGTAGTTATAGAGTTTTGGTGTATTAAGTTGACTTGGCAGACTGCTGATAACGAAAGCTGATGTTCACTATGCTGATCAACAATGAAGATAGGCAGACATTCCTTCATACGGCTACTGAAGCAAGGTGTCTGCTCGCGCTTCATCAAACTGCTGCTGAAGAAAGGCGTCTTCTCGCGCTTCGTCAACCAAGACGTCTGTTTAAGCGAGACGTTTGCTCGCGCTTCTTTAGACCAAAACGTATATTGAAGCGAGACGTCTACTCGCACTTCTTCAGACCAAGAAGTCTAATGAAGCGAAAAGTCTGCTCGCGCTTCTTCAGCCCAATCCATCTGAAGAAGAGAGACGTCTACTCGCGCTTCTTCAGACCAACACATTTGATGAAGAGAGACGTTTACTCGGGCTTCTTCAGCCCAATACGTCTGATGAAGAGAGACGTCTACTCGCGCTTCTTGAGTTGTACTTATGCATAGATATTTACACAACTTAGTTTTGTTCCCAAACAAATCATTAAAACTATGTCGTATTGATTAAAGTTATTTTTATTCACCTAAGTTCATTTTAATCAATTAAAACATTTTTCCTTAATTAATTATTTCTTTTTTAATTAATAATTTTTTTTCTTTATTTAACTTAATCTAACAAAATGGAATTAAAAAAAAAAATCATATTACAAATAAATAAGTAAAGTAAAAAAAATATTATTTGATACACCTATAAGAAAGTATTAGTTGGAACTTGTAGACCAATATAAACTATTTAATCTCAATCATTCATACATAATTAACCTACTGAATTCCCTAAGAAATTTAGAGCAACATAGTATATTTATTTTAGAAGAAGTGATCTTGAAAATTAATACATAATTAAGAAAAAAGTGACATTATTTGAATATATAAAAATAGAGAGTGAAACTTTTATTTTATATCACTTATGTTAGTTAGAATATAATATATGTTAACCAAATAAATCTATATAAAAATAATTATTAATGTCAAATAATTGCTAAACTTTTGATTTTGTATTAAAATTGAGAGATTGATAACCACTTAATTTGATGTGAGTTTATTTTAGATTATTAATTTTAAACTTTTATATAAATTATCACTATTATAATATTATCATTCTAATGATCAAAATGATCAAATTACGTATTTTATTAAATAAAATATTAAAATATCTTAACAATTACTTATTTTTTTAATTGAATAATAAAACTAAAACAAAATGAAACTAATTGTTTTAGGAAGATATTTTCAACAATATCTAGGTATTATAAACTTATAATGATAGTCGTAAACCTTGAAAAACCTTTATCCTGGTAAAATTTAGAAATTCGAGAAATTTCAACATTGGTTTTCGTGTCAGGAATCTTTTTAAATAAAATATTATTTAAAAGATTTATAAAAATATATTCTACCTTTCGAAATTAATTATAACAATAATTGATTTTTTAAAATAAAATTTCTAATAATTATTTTATATTAAAATAATCAAATTAAAAATTTAAAAGATTAATTATTTGATAAAGAGTCGCCAATTGATTTTTAATTTTAAAATCAATAAAAAGTATACATATATAAACGTATTTTAACTAGAGATTTTTTAATCGTAGTTTGGTGATACTCTAGAAAGAGAGCTTTCGCGCTATATCCTCCGTACCTGTGAAAAACAGTCTCTACTTTAAAAAATTATGGCTTTTGAAAAATTAGTTGTAGAAAGTTTTATTTTAACAAATTATTCTTCCGGTCCTAGACACACACATATTTTCATGTATTTAAAATTGTAACAACAATATATTAATGTTGGTACTTGTAGCTAATGACGATGACTAGGGAGGAATATACTTGAATAACATCAGTTTTAAAGACATTAGGGTTTTAAAAAAAATATCATACAAGCCCTTATATTCTAAAAATATTTTGAGATCATTTTTAATTTTTTGGGATTTTTATAATATGGTTTAGAATCACAAAATTATAAAATTAATTTTGAAACATTAAAAATAGAACCAAACAGACCCTAAGACTAGTTCTCTTGGTCTTTTGTGTAGTTTTTATTAGTCGGGGCTAAAACCCTCGGTCATGGGTTGGAACCCCCTCGGTCAAGGTTAGAGAACTATCGGTCGAGGCTTTGATGAAGTGTAAGGAGTTTGTCAATAGTTTCCTTAAACTTCATATGGTTGAATGAGACTAAAACATGAACATTGGTTGTTCGTTTTGACGAATCTAAGAAATGAAAATTTTATATTTTATAAAAAAATTTAAAATTTTTCAAACATGATCGGGATTGATTGAAACATGTCCAAATAGATTCTTAAGATCATTAGAAATATGTTGGGAAGCATTCTATGTTGCTATTTTTGAGCAATAATTCAAGAACCGAAAATTCGATTATGAAATTTTCAAATTCAAATTTGGGGGTTTTTAGTTTGGGTTAATTGATTGGGTTTGACTTCAATAAAAAGCTCACAAATGATCCAATGATCATTTCCCAATTAATAAATTGAACAATCACACATTATACAAAACTGTCAAACTAAAATATAATTTTTTTAAACTTAAACTAATAATTTGAAACAGAGGGTGATTGGAAGCTTATTAAGAATTGGAGAACACTCCTTATCCCCTAAGAAGCTTCCTAAATTACTGAATCAGTGCTTTGAGGCTTCTTACAAAAATTCTAAAAATCTATAAAGATTGAATCTTTAATGGCCGATTTTTCAAAAAGCTTGATTGAGGACGTGAGAGAGAGTCTATTTCCTTTGGTTTGCTCAAAGGATATTATTTATAGACTCTCAAGTTTGGTTCATCAATCAAGTGGGCTGGATTGAGTCAAATAGCCATGGCTGGAATTTTGGTTGTTTTTTAGCTAGTTGCTGATATAGGCCGTGATGATGAACTTAGGTGTAGGGAAAATGATCACCAGAGTACGGTTATCATTTCACCATTTTAACGAAGTCAAAAGGTGGAGAAATGAAAAAGTTTCATCTTCGAAAAATTAAAGATGGTTGTTGTTTTTATCTGTTCGTCGTCGCGAAGAAGATGACGACACGTAGTGAAACGAAATTGTTTCAGGAGTAAACTCAAACGCGGGACGCTCCGTTGGTGTTTCATCCACGTGGTTCAAGCGCTCATATGATGGTTGTGGTTCTTGATGTAGTGGTTATTCCGGATTTCGGCCACATAAGATCATACTCCATTTTTATCTTATTGGTTCGTTTGAAATTGATTTTTCTCTTACATTTTTAGATTTTTTTAATCTTAAAAATATATAAAATATTTTTAATAAATGACATATATTTTGCCAATTTATGTTTTTATATATATTTTAGGGTTTAATAAATAATTTATTTGGGATTAAATAGATAACACATTTATCCTAAATTATTTATTTTAATTCCTTTTTATTTTTTTAAAATTAATTTTTGATAAAATAAATACAACATTTATCCCAATTTTAGTTTACTATTATTTTAATTCATTTCAGTGTATTGATCTCAATAATTAAACTAATTAATCTTTTACACATGTTTTGGCCTTGGTATTATTTATTTTGAATTTATTTATTCAAAATAATCATTTTAAAATTTATAAATTGGGTATGTAAAATTTAGTACTTATAGTGAAACATCCCTAATCCTATTTTCTAGACTATGTAAGGGATGGGTGAAGCATAAACATACATAAACAGAATTCGGTCACATATGCAGAAGCCGAAGGGTTTCTTTTATCATTACTAGCCAAGTGATGCTACACAAATTTTGTCCTCCCTACAAAATACAGTCATTTAGTATCGGTCCCTCCTTCCACACACATCTCATGCACATTGCCCCAATCCAAGTCTCTCTTCACATATGTACCTACAACATACAAGCATAGTGAGTCTAAATAATGATGTGATATTTTACTTATGTTTAGAAAGTTTATAGAAAAGACATTTAAAACTACATTGTTTCCATATGTGGGTTTTTATAGTATTTCATCAATAGTGAAGGCACACTTATAATTTGAGCACATATTTTGACCTAGACCTTCAGAGGTTATCCTGAAGGTGAGGAATTCGTCTTCGTATTTAGAAGGTCACTTTTCAGAGTTTATCCCTAAAGTCCATAACCTATTTAGACCATTATACATTGTGGGTAGATATTCTAGTGCTCATCCTCAAAAGTCAAGTCCCATAGATCGCAGCCAATATTTTGGAATCAGACTACCAAAGCTCGTCTTGGTTAGCCTTCCTCCTGTAACAGTCCATCAATTCATTCATTAGTATGTTTCACTATGATTTCATAACATTTAACATTAAAGTTTCATAAAAACATATCATAGTTTGGAAATTATGGTTTTCAACTCAGTTCATCATTAAAAATATGGACATGCAATTACTCATGCTTTAAAGATAGTACACATCATTTATATAAAATATATGAACTATATACAATTTTGTGGGTTTCTAAACATGGATTTAGAAAAGGTATCTTGCCTTATATTTTGAAACTATTATGGGTTGATATTTGCTATGAAGGTTAAGGGTGGTTGTTCTTCAATGGATTTTAAAGGATGGTTGTTCTTCAATGACTTCTAAAGGGTGGTTATTGTTTCTTAGTGAAGAGAGAAATATATCATATCTAAATGGAATGAATCAATTGTGAACAATATATATAGTTTTAGTCATGATTGGTGGAGAGTTGTTGGATGACTAACTTAGAGGACATGTGTCTTTCTTGAAACTTACTAATTAAATTAAGATAGTTGACAAAGTCATGGGAAAGGAATGAGATGGGTTAAGTATAGGTAAGGCATAAAATGAGATTGGTTAAACATGAGCTGGCTAAAACATGGGCTGGGTATGGACATATGATCCTCGGTCGGACC
Source organism: Impatiens glandulifera (assembly GCF_907164915.1). Taxonomy (NCBI): domain Eukaryota; kingdom Viridiplantae; phylum Streptophyta; class Magnoliopsida; order Ericales; family Balsaminaceae; genus Impatiens; species Impatiens glandulifera. The sequence goes on from NW_025918961.1 coordinate 90,979, forward strand.
TCTCAGTCTTAGATCAAGAATTATTGGTCAGACCTCTCAATCCAATTTGAAATTCACGGTCCTAGTTCGTAGTACTAGATTCGAATTTCGTCGGTCCTAGGAGTCGGCTTGGACCGAAGATGTTCGGTCAGAAAAATGAAATTTCATGGTGTTATAATCTACCCCACTTAATAAAGAATTTTGACCTCGAAATTTAACTTATTGGTTGTACTATAGTCACAATGAAAATAGTTTAATGATGAACATTATTAAAGAAACTTACAGACTTAAAGGTGAGATCTTGAAGGTGCAACTGTAGGATCCTAAGTGTGAAAGTGTTAAGGATCGGGACCATTGCTCTGATACCAAATGAAACATCCCTAATCCTATTTTATAGACTTTGTAAAGAATGGGTGAAGCATAAACATACATAAACCGAATTCAGTCACATATGCAGAAGCTGAAGGTTGCCTTTTATCATTACTATCTAATTGATGATACAAAAATTCGGTCTTGTTTCCTACAAAATACGGTCGTTTAGTATTGGTCCCTCTTTTCACACACATCCCATGCACCTTGCCCCACTCCAAGTTTCCCATCACCTATGTACCTAAATCACACAAGCATAGTGACTATAAAGACTTAACAACTATTTAAGAGTTTAAAACAATGTTGTGATGGTTTACTTATGCATAGAAAGTTTATATAAAAGACATTTAAAACTACATTGTTTCTATATGTGAGTTTATAGAGTATTTCATCAATAGTGAAGGTACAGTTACATCTTGAGCACATATTTTGATCATAAACCTTCAAATCTGATTCTGAAAATAAGGAATCTGTTTTGAGCCATATTTGGAAGGGCACTTTTCGGAGTCTATCATAAAGTCTACAACCTGTTTACACGATTATACATTGTGGGTAAATATTCGAGAGCTCATCCTCAGAAGTTAACTCCCATAGAAGACAATTAGTATTTTGGAATCTGACTATCAAAGCTCATTTTGGTTAGCCTTCCTCCCATAACAATCCTTCAATTCATTCATTAGTATAGTTTCACTATGATTTGATAACTCTTAACATTAAAGTTTCATAAAAACATATGATACTTTGGAAAACATGGTTTTCAACTCAGTTCATCATTAAAATTTTTGACATGCAATGAACTCATATTTTAAAGTCAATATGCATCATTTATATAAAATACATGAATTATATAGTAGTGTGTGGGTTTCTAAAGATGAGTTTAGAAAAGGTTGCTTGTCTTATATTTCGAAACTGATATGGGTTGATCTTTGCTATGAAGGTTAAGGGTGACTATTCTTCATGGGCATTTAAAGGATGATTGTTCTTTAATGACTTCTAAAGGATGACTTATGTTTTTTAGTGAAGAGGGAAATATATATTATCTAAATGGAATGAATCAGTTGTGTAGAATATATATAGTTTCAGTCATGGATGGTGGAGAGTTGTTGGATGGCTAACTTAGAGGACATGTGTCTTTCTTGAAACTTGTTAATTAAGATAGTAGGCTAAGGCATGGGCAAGGCATGAGCTGGGCTAAGTATGGGTAAGGCATAACATGAGCTGGATTAAGCATAAGATAGCTAAATCATGGGTTGGTTATAGGCATATGATCCTCGGTCGGACCTCTTAGTACTAGTTCAAGAATCATTAGTTAGACCTCTCGGTCCTATTTAAAATTTACAGTCCTATTTCTCGATCCTATATTCGAATTTCCTCGGTCCTAGGTCTCGGCCTAAACCGAAGATGTTCGGTCAGAAAAATGAAATTTCAGGTTGTTATAATCTACCTCACTAATAAACAATTTTGACCTCAAAATTTAACTTATTTGTAGTACTACTATAGTCACAATGAAAAAAAAATTCAATGCTTAACATTAATAAAACAACTTACAAACTTGAATGTGAGATCTTGGAGGTGAAACTACAGGAGCCTGAGTGTATAAATGATAAAGATAGGGACCAATGATCTAATATAAAATGAAACATCCCTAGTCCTATTTCTAGACTATGTAAAGGATGGCTGAAGCATAAACATACATAAACATAATTCAGTCACATATGCGGAATTTGAAGGGTTCCTTTTATCATTACTAGTGAAGAGATGATAAAAAATTTGGTCTTGTCCCTACAAAATACAGTCGTTCAGTATCGATACCTCCTTACACACACATCACCTACACCTTTCCCCACTCCAAGTTTCCCTTCACATGTGTACCTACACCAAACAAGCATAGTAAGTCTAAAGACTCAACAAGTATTTAAGAGTTTAAAACAATGATGTGATGTTTTACTTATGCATAGAAAGTTTATAGAAAAGACATTTAAAACTACATTTTTTTGCATATGTGGGTTTTTAAAGTTATTCATCAATAGTGAAGGTACAGTTACATCTTGATCATAAATTTTGAACTTAGACCTTCAAAGTTGATTTTGAACGTGAGAAATTCGTTTTATGCCGTATTTGAAATGACACTTTTCGGAGTCTATCCCTAAAGTCCACAACCTGTTTAGACAATTATACATTGTGGATATATATTGGAGAGCTTATCCACAAAAGTCAAGTCTAATAGAATACAACTAGTAGTTTGGAATTATACTACCAAAGTTCATCTTAGTTATCCTTCCTCCCGTAACAATTTGTCAATTAAATCATCAATATAGTTTCTCTATGATTCCATAACCCTTAACATTAAAGTTTCATTAAAACATATAATACTTTGGAAAACATGATTTCTAACTCAGTTCATCATTAAAAACATAGAAATGCAATGAAATCATTCTTTAAAGACCGTGTGCATCATTCATATAAAATACATGAAGTATATAACATTGTGTGGGTTTCTAAAGATGAGTTTAGAAAAGGTTGTTTGCCTTATATTTAGAAATTGATATGGGTTGATCTTTGCTATGAAGGTTAAGGGTGGTTGTTCTTCAATGGCTACTAAAGGATGGTTGTTCTTCAATGGCTTCTAAAGGGTGGCTTATGTTTCTTAGTGAAGAGGGAATATATATTATCTTAATGGAATGAAATATTGTTGAAGAATATATATATAGTTTTAGTCATTGTTGGTGGAGAGTTGTTGGATGGCTAACTTAGAGGACATGTGTCTTTCTTGAAACTTACTAATTAAGATAGTTGGCAAAGGCATGGGAAAGGCATAAGCTGGGCTATGTATAGGTAAGGCATAAGGCATAACATGAGATGGGTTAATTATGAGATGGCTAAAGCATTAATTGAGTATGGACATATGATCTTCGGTCGGACCTCTCGGTCCTATTTGAAATTCATGGTCCTAGATTCGAATTTTCTCGGTCCTAGGTCTCGACTAGGAGCGGAAATGAAATGTCAGGGTTTTACGTGTAGTGTGCCCTCTCAAATTGAGTTTGATTACAACAAACTTGGTTTTTGAAATTGTGGATTCGAGCATAACATCTAACACTAAATTTTAATCTAATTTATACTTTTTATGAGTGATGGAAAGACAGAACATGGAATGAGTTGATGTTGGCGCGACCTTATGTTGTTGGTGTAGTAATCGTTGAGGCCTTCCAAGTATGGTCAATGATCAGGGATCTTTTGTTGATGATTATTATAACAAAAGGATATTTTCTTGGATTATGTTTCACAAATCATAACAAAGTATTCACAAAATATGTAAGATAATGGTATATAAATTAGTGATCTTTTTACTCATAAAGAATATGTTAGATGGAGTTAAATAAAGAAAAAGAAAAAATTAATTAAGGAAAAATGTTTTAACTCACTAAAATGAACTTAGGTGAATAAAAACAAGTTTAATACGACATAGTTTTAATAACGTGTTCATTAACAAAAATAAGTTGTGTAAATTGTCTATGCGCAGTTACATCTAAAGAAGTGCGAGAAGACATCTTGCTTCAACAGAGGTGCAATATGAAGAAGTGCGAGAAGATTTCTTGCTTCAAAAGACGTGCCAGTCTGAAGAAGTGCGAGAAGACGTCTTGCTTCAACAAACATGTTAGTCTGAAGAATCGCGAGAAGACGTCTTGCTTCAATAGACTTGCCAGTCTGAAAAAGCGCGAGAAGACGTATTGTTTCAACAGACGTGTTAGTCTAAAGAAGTGCACGAGTAGACGTCTTGCTTCAACAGACGTACTAGTCTGAAGAAGTGCGAGAAGTCGTCTTGCTTAATAAACGTGTCAGTCTGAAGAAGCGCGAGAAGACGTCTTGGTTCAATAGATGTGTTAGTCTAAAGAAGTGCGAGGGTAAACGTCCCACTTCAACGGATGCTTTGGACTGAAGAAGTGTGCGCGAGCAAACGTCTTACTTCAATAGACGCTCTGGTCTGAAGAAGTGCACGAGAAGGCGTCTCACTTCAATAGAAGCTCTGGTTTGAAAAAGTGCGCGAGCAGACGTCTCACTTCAACAGACGCTTTGTTCTAAAGAAGTGCGCGAACAAATGTCTCACTTAAATAAACTCTCTGGTCTAAAAACGTACGCGAGCACACGTCTCACTTCAACAGACGCTCTAGTCTGAAAAAGCGCGATCATACGCCTTGCCTCAGCAGCCGTCTGAAGAAGCGTCCGCCTATCTGTTTAGCTCATCAGCATAGTGAACATCAGTGTTCGTTATCAGCCGTCAGCCAAGTCATCTTATCATGCAAACTGCTTAACTATCATGTACTCCAGTATCCCACCTGCCCGCGTTGTACTTTCTAGTACACCACGTTCTAGCGAATTTTTCGCTGTAGAATCTGTTACGCCACTATTCAACGAATATATTCTTATGTACTCCCGTACACCAGGCATACATATAACGGAAAGTTGAGACGTATCTAAGAGAAAGATTCAATTGTTAATACACATCAATATAAAAGGTGATCAGAGTACAATGGCGAACTCCCTTCTCGATCGCACAAATTCTGAATTTCTAAGCTCTATGTGTTTACTTTCTCTAAGATCACTGTGTGATTCACTAAGCTAATCTGAGTAATTGTTAACTATTCTTCTTGAGTGAAATTTCAGTATTGTAAGTTGAACATGATTTTTTTTGTTCAACAGAGTGATATTTAGAAGTTCAGAAATAGACAGTTGTTAATTTCTGTGCTTCTGATTGGGATTGTGTAGTTTCTATTCGAATCAAAGCCTTCTATTGAAAAACCTTCTAGAAACAGAAGAAGGGGTGACGTAAGAGTTATATCTCCGAACATCCATAAAACTCATTGTGTTATTTCATTTCTGTATTTTACAATCGTTTATATGCCGCTTTAAATCGAGCAAGCATTTTCACACTTGAATTTGTTCAAGAGCTTGTGAAGATTTGTGAATAATAAAAACAGATTTTTATCTCTAACAGAATTAAAATCGAATTGAAAGTGATAATTAGCACAACAATATTCAACCCCTTTTTTGTTGTTGTACCTGATCCTAACAAGTGGTATCAGCGCAAGTTTTTTTATTCTCAAGCAACCGTAGATATCTATAATGTTTATCCTAAGCAAAATTCCAATATTCTCGAAGGAAGACTGTGATGATTGGAAGATAACGATGCAAGCCCATTTGGCCTCTCTAGATGTTGACATGTGGTATGTCATCACTGATGGTCCCATGAAAATCATGAAGGTCATCACAACCACAACCTCAACCGATGGTGCTCCTTTGATGAAGGAGAAACCAAGATCTGAATGGAATGTTGAAGAAAAGAGGAAGGCCAACCTCGATAATATGGCTAAAGACATTCTTTACAAGACGCTGGACAAGAATATGTTCAGCAAGATCAAGTCATGCTCGACTGCCAAAGAAATTTTGGAGAAGCTAATTCAGCTATGTGAGGACAACGATCAAACCAAAGAAAACATACTCATATTTACCACACAGAAATCCGATAGCGTTAAAATGCATCCTAGAGAGAAGATGACTGAATTTGATGAAAGATTTAATCGCATTGTCATCGATATCTCAACTCTGGTGAAGACTTCTAGCAACCGTGAGATTGATATCAAAGTCATGGGAGCCTTACCCAGAGAATGGGACATAAAGATAATAGTGATGACGGAGTCTAAAGACCTCAACAAGATGGAATTGCACAAGTTGTTCGCCAATCTGAAAGCCTATGAGTTTGAAATAAACTTAAGGAATGAATAAGAGCAATCCACATCCATTTCAACCAAGGCACTTATGACTGCTGATGAGCCACCTACCGCGACTGCTGCAAAGTCGGGTGAGCAGATCAGCAGCAATACCATGTCATTCTTCGTCAAGAAATTTGGAAAATTCGTGAATAAGACCCATTCTAACTCAAGCTCTTCTAATAATAATTATAGAAATGATTCCAAGTCTAACTTGAAGTGCTTTATCTGTGACAAAACAGGTCACTTAAAGGATGACTGCAGAAAGCCAAAAAGGGACAATAAGAAGAATCATGATAAGAAGAACAAGAAAGATCAAAAAGCTCTCCTAGCTAAGGAAAGCAAGTGGGTTGATTTTGATTCAGTCGATAGCTCATCAAGTGAAAGTGATGATGAAGGCATTAAATGCTTCATGACCAAAAACGATGAGGTATTTGACTTCTCCTCAGACGAGTTCACAAAAGATGACTTGACCAATGCACTCAATGACATGGACATTGAGTACAAGACGCTATCAGATACTTTTAATGAATTAAATTTGAAAAGAAAATCTAATAGCCCTTCTTCATTTGAACCGGATGTTTTAGAAAATAAAATAACTAAGCTATCATCTGAGAATGAGAAGCTCAAGGAAAAGATTCAAACTCTTTCTTCTAAAAACCAACGGTTAAACTATGTGGTCAGTTCTTGGACAAACTCTGTTAGGATCTAGGTCGCGGTTGGGGAACCGGGGTCTGGCCGGTCAGCGCGTCTCACTCAAAGGTGGTGATTAATCCGGTTAAAGATTAATATCGGGGTTTCAATACTACACAAACTGTCACAAACCGTTCAAGTGCGGAAGTGATTTGTTTCAGGTTGAAGCAGCACACACACGAGATAGGCAGAACCGAATTTGAATAAGATAGGTTTGGAGAGTGCTGGGTCGGTTTTGCAGTTTAGTAATTCGGTTTAGATGATGTTGAATCGGTTGGAGCGGTATTAGTAGGTTAGTGTAGATCGGTTAGAATGTAAAGCCGGCGGAAAGTAAATAACAAGACAGGTTTTTATGGATGTTCGTAGATTAAACTCCTACGTCACCCCTTCCTCTCGAAACCGCGAGAAGGATATTCACTAAGGAATACACAAACACAATCCGATCGAGACTTATTTTCTGCTCGATAACACCCGTACAATTTTGACCGAAATTGTAATTACTCTTCAAATAAATGCTTAAGCTCTTTAGAGAGATAGAACACGATTTTTGACTTATACTGTGGAAAACTCTTAGAACTTGTAACCGCATTTATTCCTCTTCAGCTCCTTCTTTTATAGGTGAAATGTGTGCCAACGGTCACATTTCATTTCCTTGAATCTGATTGGTTGAGCAGAGGTTCAGTGATTCAGACCTGGCGGTCTAGTCTTCTAGTGTGTAGGTCAAACCGGCTAGGTTTGTCTTTTACTCAATATGGAAGTTGTCGGTTGGACACTTGCTTGTACCTGGAAGATTGCGTTTCTGATTTATCCTGATGTAGAAAGATCCTGCCGGACGATCTTCTACAGCCTGCAGACTGTCCTCAAACTTGTATGAATATGGCAATACTAAAGTCTGTCCCTTTGGTATCATCCTCAATAGATACCCGAAATATCTATTTGTATTGGTCGGTTGTTTATGTTAACCGGATGACTTCCGGTTTTTCCATAGCTTTTGATTGACCGAATGTTCTATGATTTGACCGGTCTTATCTTCTTGTTCGGTTGGATTGCTTGACCGATTGATTGACTTGGCATGTTGAGTTACTTGACCGGTTGAGTTTGTTAACTGTTCCTGCACAAGAGGTTTGTTTTTGTTAAGTTCTATTTAACCGATCTAATTTTATCTAACAATTTCTCTCTTTTTATTATTTCATTTAAAATATTCAAAACTTTGTAAGAATGCAAAATTAGGCCGGTTGTTTAAAGGTTTATTCGGATTTTCGGAAACTGACTTAGGAGAATTTTTCGAAAAATTTTGGAAAATTTTGAGAAAAATTTTGAAAAATTTATATTTTATCTAACAATTTCTCCTTTTTTGATTATTTTATTTAAAATATTCAAAACTTTGTAAGAATGCAAAAGTAGTCCGGTTTCCAAAAATACTTGATATATATATGAAATATACTAAGGTAAAAATACTTTATATATAAAATCCGAGTAACCATAAGGAAATAAAGTAAAATAGTAAGTAAAGTAAATAAGGCTCTTATTTCTTCGATCTGGACGGTAGGAATTTTTCGAGAAGTTCATCAGTTGTTTTTCCTTTGACCGCCGGAACCGGCCTGGAAGAGGATCCTTGACCGCCTGAATTGCCGGTGAAGGGAGAGATCGGTTGAGCGATCGATCTAATTGGAACCGCATCGAGATCCCACTATCTTCTGAGCTGTGGCTCGAGCTCTTCCTCGAAATCATCATCGGCTTGCAAAACCGGGTTGGGTGGAGGATTAACAACCGTATCAGTGACTCCGTCCAACAGTGTCGTGATTTTCGCCCTTTTCGAAGCAGCCTTCCTCTTTCGTGTAACCTGAACGGAAGGGGAAACAACCGCTTTGGACTTCTTGTGAGCAGCGGTGAGTTCATTATATGTTTCCTGTTCGACCATTAGCCGAGTAGCATCTTTGGCTTGTTGAGCCGCTATGGCCGTTGCTATGGCCGGTGCACTGTTCTCTATATTTTGCATATGTCCGGCCAGGTTCGCATCTGCCGCTACCGTTTCCTTCTGAATTCGGGCCTGCTCGTCCAGGGCATCTTGGAGCTTCTAGGCCGCGAGAGCATTTGCCTCCTCAAGTGTCTTATCGGCAGCCAGCTTTGCCTCTATTAATTCCGCCACCTGTTCGGTGACCGCTCTTAGATCGGCTTCGAGTTTGTCATGCTTTTCTTCAAGGGTTATCACCCTCTGACGATCCGATCCGACTTGGGCACCGAAGTTAATCAGATCCTCATCAACCTTCTTCAGCCTTTGATCGATTGATTCTTGAGACTGTTCCATCATAGCGACCTTTTGGCTGACAGAGGCGAGGTCGGTTACCAGCTTCGGAGTTTTATCCTCTAATGCATTGGTTCTTTCAAGATGACTGCCGTACAACTAATCCGTATTGCCGTAATTTCCTTTAACGGACGTGATCCGGTCGACCGCGGATTTGAGCTCCTTGTTTGTCGACTCAATCATCTCAACGGATTTGGATGCGGTTTCTTTGATTTTCTTTTGCCACGGCCGAATGGAGTCATTGACAAATTCTTCGATGAGGGCCTTTACCCTTTCTTCCGTTATGGCCGATACTGAATCCCCGGTTTGAGCAGAGACTCGCTGTTCTGTGATCGGTGTGCCCGTCCTGGGTTCGGTTATGTTGATATCTTGTTCCGGTGGAGGAGAGGATTGCTCATTATCGGTCGGATTCTGACCGCCAACATCCTCAGGAGGGGATATGGATAAGTTTGAAGTTTCCTAGTGCTCGGGCTCCGCTTCAAGCCGTGCCACATCCTCTGTCAGGTCCTTTTCTTTGACCGCTAGCAAGTTCAACACCAGGAGCTCAAGAGAGGAATCTGGTGTCCCTGGAATATGCCTTTCTTGGAGGCGTCGAATATGTTCAGTGAGCCCTTGTAACCGAGCATGCGGTTCGACCATCTTGCTTCGTCCTAGGGCGGTCGTGACGTCTTGAGCCTTTATGAGGCTGATGACCTCCTCCTCCATCTCAACCAACCTCTCGAATTTCTGGCTAACGGTGAGATCCAGTAGCATGGTTTTGAAGAATATTCGATGTCGGTGCAGGACCCATTGATAGTAGACGTCGGATGCCGCGTGAGCCTGCTGATGTATCTCGTCCATTATTGTGCTGACGAGATCCTCGGCCGTTTGCCGGGTGTGTTCATCCGCGGATTCATCTTCCTTCTGCTGTTTGTCCGAACCGGCATCAACATTATCATGACTGGCCGATTGTTCCTCAACTATCGGTTCTTTCCCTTTACCGGACTGATCTCCTCCGGTATGTTGTGAAATGGTTTGGCTAGAGCTGGAAGCTGAGTTCTCATTGTTGGGGGTGTCTGACCGCGGGTTAACCGATCCGGTTGATTGCCCATCCCCCTTGGTACCGAATTTTTCTTTGACCGGAACCGCTTTCTTACTGACTGCCTTCTTCTTTCGGCCACTTGTAGAACCGGAGGCCTTCCTTTTGCCTTCATGTCCTCCGGTTTGATGAATTGAGGAGACATTATAATCTTGCTGGGGGCGAGGAGAACACCAGGGCTGGTGTTAATGTTGAAATGACGCATTATATTACCTAGTGGGATGGCGTATCCCCATGACCGAGTGGATGTCGGATCCACCATCTCACATAGGTTTGTGAAAACCACCTTTGCCTAGTTGATTTTGATGCCGTTGACTAAACTGGCAATCATTTCAATTTTCGCCCGGGTGAGACTGTCAAAGTTCCCTCCTCTTGCTTGGACCGATTTTGTGAAGATATCACACAGCGGTCTATACGCCGGTTTAAGAGATGATTTCTTACCGGATACCACGATAGGGACCGCTGTATCCGAAAGATCCCGGCAAGCCGTCTGGAAGGGTTCCTCGTCCATGACCACCGAAAAGTCGCTCCCCTCGGATGGTAGATGCAGTATCTCAGCGACCGACTCCTTCGTCAATTCGAGCCGTTGACCGCCTATGGTTGCGATGATTATTCCTTCGGTCAAGAACGCGGTTAGGAAGAATTCGTTGACCGCATCCTGATATAGGACGAATGGACCGCCAGAAAGTGTTCGAGACCGGACTTAGAGATCTGGGTTAACACCCTCTTTGCCTTCGCCGAACCGTTTGTCCGAACTTCCTCGAAATCGATTTGGATGATGTGTTTGAACAACACTGATTCACGACCCATTTTAGATAATAGGACCGAGAGATCAAGAGAGTAAAAGGTTTGAGAGAGTTGAGAATGTTGAAAGCTAGAGAGAGAAAGCCGATTCGTGTGAGAATGAAAGAAAATGACTAAGGACCCTTTTTATAGTTGCGGTTTGGAATTCCAACCGCCGCGAACCGTCACATCAGGTTTGGGCGGGAATTTTCCCTCCAAAGACCATGAGCGGGAAACCATGGGCAGGAATTGATGAGCGAGAACTTATGAGCGGGAAGAGATGGGCGGGAATTTTCCCTCCAAAGGTTTTGAGCGGTCTTTTGATTGCGGTTATTTAACCGTCGATGAAGTGGTTTTTCTTGTAACCGTTTATTAAATGAAGCGGTTATTTAACCGTGATGATGCGGTTTTCGATTTTGACCGGATTTTTCAATCAAGTAATTTAGCGATATCAACCGGTTAGTTAGGTAGATAGATATTTTGCAATTTTTGACCCGGTTATCAAGCTTAAACATCAGATAATCATTGAAGGAAAAGATACATGATAGAAACCGATACATTGATCGGTTTAGAATACATAAGAAAAAGAAATACAATTTATGTAATAACTATTCTAGAGAGCTTGTCCTCCACCCCATCCTTATCGAGAACATTCGATGGGGATGCCGGTGTACCTGGTCCAAATTTTGGACGATACTTAAGAAAAGAGCCGGCTTAAGTGAGGAGCGTAACCGAGACCTGTTTTGGTCTCCACCATAGTCCTCAGGTTATTGAAGATGACCGATGACCAATTTATGGGTGTATTGCTGACAATGTAGGTCATCATGTCGAACACTCTCTTAGAGTAGTGTTGGTTCGGAGATTGGCAAATCACAATCTCGTAGAGTAGTTGGATATGGTGGGCAAGGCGGGTTTTCAGACCGTGGTTCTCCACCGGCATCTCTGTTCCGGAGAACAGTTCCGAATAGTCGGTCGCGGCACTGCCCACCCGAGATGGGAAATCGGAAAACCCTTCAGTGGGTAAATTGAACATTTGAGCGAATGCGCTCTCGTCCAGAAAAACGAAGCGGCTTCTCACTATGGAAACAATAAAATCTCCTCTCATAGATGCATTGTTGAAGAACTCAGTTACTTCCGGAATGAGTATGGGTCCGGATTCTTCGAGAAAATCACGAAGACCGGTGTCGATTAGTGATTCAAACATGAGTTCCTTTGTTTTCAGATCATCATATTCCATGCATGAGTCGAAATCAATGCTCAAATAGTTCCTTAGTGTTCGTCTTGACATGTTTTCAAACTTTTCCAAGAGAGAGAGAGTTCAAGAAATTTTGATTTGAAGATGTGGTGAGTTGATAAGGTGGGGTTTCTTATATAGATCCGAAATTGGAGGGAAAATAGGGACATTTAATGCTTAAATTCAGTTTTGTCTCATTTATGAAGGGAATATTTATGTTTCCAAAACTCCTTGGGAAGGAGTTACTTTTGACCAATTGCGGAGCTCGAGGTAAGGAATCTAGTTAGAATGTAACTAAGTTTGTAATTTCCCATGTAGTTGGAAGTTGAAAGTCACTTATCATTAATGAAGGCAAGTACATAAAACCGAAAGGGGCATAATTAAAATCGAAAATAGCATAGACTAGACCGTGATGATCATGATAGAGTGGGACACTGATACAACCGGTGTATACAACAAAATGACCGGTTGTAGGAAGGAGTTGACTTAGTTGCCGGAGGAGTTGAGGTGTCGGTTCTTCCTCTTCCAAACCTTCTCAAACCGCTTATAAAATGAGTCGGCAACTTCCTTGGTTATGACCTGGGCCTGGTTCAACCCTTCTCCCGGACAGAGTGGAACCCCAAGTTCCAAAAGTAGGTAGCTGATTTGGGGGATGAGACCGGTTTGGCGAATGTCGATCATCCAGATCAGGACATCGAACAACACCCTTGACCAGTTGACTGGTGTGTTCGTTGTGATGGCAGACATCATGTTAAAAACTGTAACACAGTAGGTGTTGGTCACATCCTTTCCTAGGATGCCTCGATCGATAACATCGTTGAGAATCTGGTACTCAGCTCTCAGCGATGACCTGGCACGATGGTCATCGACCGGGCGGTTTGACCGAGCAAAGCTTAAGGAGATTTCGGCCTTTAGTTCAGTCGAAACGTTTAGGTTGGTGAGCCCTTGCTTCGGAAGATCGAAACATCTGGCGAAGTCACTTTCTGTGAAATCAAACACGGTCCCTCCCACTTTTGACTGAATGTGAGTGTCGAAGTGAGGAGTACCTCAGAAAACCCTGGCATTATAGAAAAAATCCAGGACTGTTTCTGGGAAGATGACATATTTGTCATCTAGAAAATGTTTGAGACCGGTGTCTTCAAGTGACTTAATCATCTTGAAGACTTCATAGTGCTCAGTGCCTTGAGCTGAATCAAAATCCACTTGAAGGATGTTTGGAAACTGAAACATTTTGTCTTAGTAAGAGGATAGGTTGATATTTGTGAATATTTTGTCTGATGTTTGCCTAAGTTATATATTAGTGGAGGGATGATAGTATTATCCAGTGGGTGACAATTGATGTATTCTATTGACCATATGATAGAACAAATTGCATGAAATAAGCATGTCTACAACATAGGATGTGGGTCATAGGCTTGGACGGTGAATGATATCATATCTTCACGTCTTTTGAGGTATGACCATTTTTCTTTGAAAGGGTAATTTCTTCAGAACAGATAAACCTAAACACAGATAATTATTCCATTTTTGTTCGGAGGCCAAATAATCCGAAGTAAACTATTTCCAAACTGGTCGGTTTTTAGTCATTCGTTCCGATATGGTTATTTGGTGCATGCACTAAGTAACCGGTCGGTTTACTCCAACTAATAGACAAAGCAGTTCTTCAATAAGTACCTTGGTGAATTTGGAATCCGACAATTTAGGAGGAACTACCGGTTTTGTCTGTCCGAACCGATTTTCCTTTTAAACATTTTTGGAAATAAGCTTGTTTATATCGGTTAAACCGAGTATGAGTCTGAAGTGAGAAAACTTAGCTTCCTGCAGGGGCTTTGTGAAGATATCGGCTACTTGTTGCTCTGTTGATATGTATTCCAACCGGATGTGCTTCAACATGACATGTTACCGGATGAAGTGATGCCTTATGTCGATGTGCTTGGTTCTAGAATGTAGAACCAGATTGTAAGTGATTGCTATGGCACTTGTGTTATCACAGAATATCGGAGACTCTTCGGCTGTGATACCGAAATCCTTCAGTTGTTGTTGGATCCATAGAAGTTGTGAACAGCAACTTCCGGCTGCCAGATATTCAGCTTCTGCGGTTGACGTGGCAACCGATGTCTATTTCTTGCTGTGCCATGAAACAAGCCGATCACCTAGGAATTGGCATGTTCCGCTGGTGCTGTCAACCTTACAGCCTGCATAATCTGCATATGAGTAACTTGTGAGATTAAAAGATGAGTCTTTTGGATACCACAAACCGACTTCAGGGGTTCCCTTTAGGTATTTCAAGATTCGCTTTGCGGCTGTGTAGTGAGACTGTTTTGGATTAGCCTGGAATCTTCCACACACACCGACTGCAAATAGTATGTCCGGTCTACTTGCTGTCAGGTATAGGAGAGAGTCGATGATTCCTCGGTAAGCTGTCAGGTCTACTGCCTGACCGTCATCATCCTTGTTCAATTTGACCGATGAACTCATTGGGGTAGCGGCTGAGGAGCATGTATCCATCCCAAATTTCTTTAGAAGTTCCTTTGTATATTTGGGTTGACTGATGAAGGTTCCTCCTTCTAGTTGCTTAACCTGAAGACCTAGGAAGAAGCTTAACTCTTCCATCATACTCATTTCAAATTTGTTAGTCATCAAGGTTGAGAATTTATCACATAGCTTAGGATCGGTTTAACCGAAGATGATATCATCTACATATATTTGAACAAGTAAGATATGTTCATTTTTCTCAAATTTAAATAGTGTTTTGTCCACCAAACCGATGGTAAAATCATGTTTTAACAAGAATGCGGTTAGTGTATCATACCAAGCTCTAGGAGCTTGTTTAGACCGTACAATGATTTGTTTAACCGGTATACATGATTGGGAAGGTCAGCATTTTTGAAACCGGGTGGTTGTTCAACATAAACTTCTTCACGTAGCTCACCATTCAAAAATGCACTTTTGACATCCATTTGAAAAACCTTAAAATTTTTGAAAGCAACAAAGGCTAGAAAAATCCTAATGGCTTCAATTCTAGCTACAGGGGCAAATGCTTCTTCAAAATCAATGCCTTCTTCCTGTTTGTATCCTTGTGCCACTAATCTGGCTTTATTCCTCGTGCCTAAACCGTCTTCATTGAGTTTATTTCTAAATACCCATCTTGTTCCTATGACCGGTTGATCTTTCGGTCTAGGGACTAGGTACCAGACCTTATTACTCTCAAACTGGTTTAACTCTTCTTGCATTCCCAAGATCCAATCCGGATCTGACAATGCTTCATCCACTATTTTCGGCTCAATCTGGGATATAAAAGCGGAATTGAAATATTCCTCCAGGAATTGTCGCCTAGTTCGAACGGGTTCTGAAGGATCACCTATAATTAGCTCAGGAGGATGATTTGTGTTTTTTTTGAGGTTCGGTTCAGGAGTGTCTACTAAATTACCGTTTACTTGATCAAGGCTAGACATATCGGTAGGCTGAACAGGAGTGTCAGACCGACCGATTTCCTCGGTTTGAACCGAAGTGTCAGCTTCCCACCGTGTGACAGCTTGATCCGGCTGGGTTTCATCATTACCCATTTGGTCATGGACAAACCGTCTAAAAACCGGAATCTCATCTTCACTATCAGAATGGATATTATTGTTTTCCAATCTGTTGTGTAGATCCAAGCATGATGCAGTGTTGCTTTCAACCGATTCATCGAAAACGACATGAAGTGATTCCTCCACGGTTAAAGTTCTAGTGTTATACACTCGATAAGCTTTACTAACTGCTGAGTAACCTAACATGATCCCAATATCGGATTTTGCATCAAAAGCAGATAGGTAGGTTTTGCCATTTATGTGAATATAACATTTACAACCGAAAATCTTAAGATACTTAAGGTTATGAACCCTATCAAAGTATACTTCATATGGTGTTTTGTTGTGAAACTTATTGATCAGAGACCAGTTTTGTGTGTGACAGGCGGTATTGATAGCCTCAGCCCAGAATTTCTGGGCAATACCCGAATCGGCTATCATGGACCGTGCGGCTTCCTTGAGAGTTCGGTTTCTTCTCTCAGCCAGGTCGTTTTGTTGAGGAGTCCTAGCACTAGACAACTCGTGTCTAATACCGGATTCATCAAGAAATGCATTTAGAGTACTATTTGTAAATTCGGTTCCTCTATCACTCCTAATGCTATTAATACGTGTTGATTTTTCATTTTGCAAACGTTTAAGAAATGTGATTAAATTTGATGCGGTTTCACGTTTAGATGCCAATAATATTACACATGTATACCTAGAATAATCATCAACAACTACCATAGTGTAAAGCATACCTCCTAGGCTAACGACCCTAATTGGTCCAAATAGGTCCATGTGAAGAAGATTTAAGCATCGGTTAGATTGAATGTGTCCTTTACTCTGAATGGTTTATTTAGTTTGTTTACCCATTTGACATGCTGAACAAACCTTATCCTTATTGAATACTATATCAGGAATTCCTTCAACTAGCTTTTTACCGCGGATGTAATTCAAGGTTTTCAAGTTTAAGTGGTTCAGCCTTTTATGCCACAGCCAAGTTTGATCGGTTTTAGCCACCATGCAGACATGGTATTCTACTTTATTTTTCCAATCTACCTTGTAAATATTTCCTAACCTATTTCCGGTTAGTAGTATGATACCTTGAGATTTTTTAACTAAGCATGCATGTTTGAGGAATTCTACAGTGTATCCAGCATCACACATTTGACTAATGCTTAACAAGTTAAAGTGCAGGTTTCAACTAGAAGTACATTATCAATTGTTAAATTACCATGGACAATCTTACCATTGCCCACAGTTCTACCTTTTGAGTTGTCACCGAAAGTGATCATTGCACCGGTTTCTATTCTGATGTCGGTTTTGTTGTTCTCGGTCATGTGTCTGGAGCAACCTCTATCCAGGTACCACTCGGAGTTTCCTAGCCGTTTCTTCATATCCTGCAAAATATACATATTTACAACTATTTGGTACCCACATTTACTTGGGTCCACAAGCGATTAGTCCCTTAGGTATCCAGACTTTGATAAGTCGAACAACCTTCCCGGTTATGGTTCTAACTAGTTTTCCTGCGCTCGGTTTGAAGTCTTTCTGCTTTCCTAAAGGTGCCTTATTTAGAGGCGGCCTTTGGTTTAACCTATGTGGTTCGGTTTTCTTACATTTGGGGCGGTTGGCTTTTCTTCTCTCAGGGTGAAGTCATTTTTCGGAGTCAGTTGGACTTACGTAGGTTAATTCGTCTTTCGGATATGAGGCACTTAGTTCCTCTTCGTCGGTTAAGGAACTTTTGACAAAGATTACAAAGGGAAGGTAATCATTTGTGAGCCTCATCTTTCACCATTTCACTGGATCTTTTCCATGCGGCTATTCGATACTGGATTCGGGCCTCATCCTCTTCGGTCAGCTCTTGAACTGACTCATTGAGATGTTCGGTCTCAGAGGATAGTTCAGGTGCTGTCTCGGTTTCCAGGATTCTATCAGGTTGAGTGACCTTTGGTTCGGTCAAGGTAGGTACTATGGGGTCGGTTC
Organism: Impatiens glandulifera; assembly: GCF_907164915.1. NCBI lineage: Eukaryota > Viridiplantae > Streptophyta > Magnoliopsida > Ericales > Balsaminaceae > Impatiens > Impatiens glandulifera. The sequence goes on from NW_025918961.1 coordinate 108,722, forward strand.
TAAAGTTGAGTTGTATAGGTATTAATGTTAATAGGTTCTTATACTCTGCTACCATATCATTTAGTGCATTAAATAACTCATCTTTAGTAAATTCATCACAGGGAGAGTCAAATACCTGTTCCTCATTTGCCATGAGGCATGTGGGTTCATTATCACTGTCACTATGAGCCCATAAGCTTCCTCCATCATCGTCTATCAGTGCTTTCTGAACTTCACTTCCTTCACCGGTTTGTTGATAGTTATTTTGGTGATTCTGATCGTCCGGTTTCTGGTCATCTCTCCTCGGTTTTCTGCATTCCCACTTGAAATGTCCCAAACAATTGCAGTTATAACATCTAACATTAGATTTATCACCGTAGTTATAGTTGTTGTTTGTGGGTTGGCTTCTCTTCTTGAATCGGCCAAATTTCTATGCAAGCATTGCCATGGCATCCTCGGTGAACTGTTCAGCGGTTCTGATCGGTGCAGGAACAACCGGTTCTGTGGATGTGACCAATGCTCTGGTTGAAGTTGAGGCTGAAACTTTTTCTTCAGTCCTAGATCTCATTTCAAACTCATATGCCTTAAGATCTTTGAATACATCATGTAGCTTCATCTTGCTTAGGCAGTTTGATTCCCTCATCACCATTGTCTTTATATCCCATGCACTTGGAAGAGATCTTAGCACTTTCATGATGACCTCCTTATTGTCATACTTCTTGCCAAGAGTTGCTAGCTCGTCTATCACTCCTGTGAACCGGTCACTGTATTCTCTCATTGTTTCTCCCGGTCTCATCTTGATGTTTTCAAACTTCTGGGTAGCCACCATTATCTTATTTTCCTTGATCCTTTCATTTCCCTCATTAATCTGAATCACCGCTTCCCATATTTCCTTTGCGGTTTTGTAATCTCGGACCTTGCAAAACGTATTCCTGTCCAAACCGTTGGAGATGAGGTTTCTGGCATGGTTGTCCAGATTGTTTCTTCTCCTGTCTTCAGTTGTCCATTCCTTTGTCTTTATCAATCTTTACTGGCCCTTCGGACAGGATGAACTGCATCTCGTCATCCATGGTGATTAAGTGCAGGTGCATGTGTGTCTTCTAGTTGGCAAAATCGTCACCTTCTAGCATTGGTGGCCTATCGAAAGACATGCTTGCTTGAGTATTGAAACTAACTGCTCTGATACCAATTGTTAGGATCTAGGTCGCGGCTGGGGAACCGGGGTCTGGCCGGTCAGCGCGTCTCACTCAAAGGTGGTGATTAATCCGGTTAGAGATTAATACCAATGTTTCAATATTACACAAACTGTCACAAACCCTTGAACCGAGTTCAAGTGCAGAAGTGGTTTATTTCAGGTTGAAGCAATACACACACGAGATAGGCAGAACCGGATTTGAATAAGATAGGTTTGGAGATTGCTAAGTCAGTTTTGCAGTTTAGTAATTCGGTTTAGATGATGTTGAATCGGTTGGAGCGGTATTAGTAGGTTAGTGCAGATCGGTTAGAATGTAAAGCCGACGGAAAGTAAATAACAAGACAGGTTTTTATAGATGTTCGGAGATGAAACTCCTACGTCACCCCTTTCTCTCGAAATCGCGAGAAGGATATTCACTAAAGAATACACAAACACAATCCGATCGAGACTTATTTTCTGCTCGATAACACCTGTACAATTTTGACCGAAATTGTAATTACTCTTCAAATAAACGCTTAAGCTCTTTAGAGAGATAGAACACGATTTTTGACTTAGGCTGTAGAAAACTCTTAGAACTTGCAACCGTATTTATTCCTCTTCAGCTCCTTCTTTTATAGGTGAAATGTGTCAACGGTCACATTTCATTTCCTTGAATCTGTTTGGTTGAGTAGAGGTTTAGTGATTTATACCTGGCGGTCTAGTCTTCCAGTGTGTAGGTCAAACCGGCTAGGTTTGTCTTTTACTCAATATGGAAGTTGTCGGTTGGACAGTTGCCTATACCTGGAAGATTGTGTTTCTGATTTATCCTGATGTAGAAAGATCCTGCCGGACGATCTTCTGCAGCCTGCAGACTGTCCTCAGACTTGTATGAATATGGCAATACTAAAGTCTGTCCCTTTGGTATCATCCTCAACAGATACCCGAAATATCTATTTGTACTGGTCGATTGTTTATGTTAACCGGATGACTTCCGGTTTTTCCATAGCTTCTGATTGACCGAATGTTCTATGATTTGACCGGTCTTATCTTCTTGTTCGGTTGGATTGCTTGACCGATTGAGTGACTTGGCCGGTTAAGTTACTTGACCGGTTGAGTTTGTTAACTGTTCCTGCACAAGAGGTTTGTTTTTGTTAAGTATATTTAACCGATCTAATTTTATCTAACAAACTCTATAGAAGCATTCAGAATAAGAATTAGTCAACAAAGGCCTGCCGGATATAAATCCGGTTAAGGATTTATTAAAGGCAACCCAGATGAGTCCAATAAAAAGTTGAAACCAGTAAAAGGCAAGCTTAAGTCCATAAGATTTGTCAAGGGACATTTATTGAAAGTGGAACTGATCACAACTGTGATGTCTTAATGTTAAAGGATAAGTTTAAATATGTAAAGCCAACTTCAAGCTGGCTGAAACCCAAGAAGTGGGCAACTAGCAGGTTTAGCAAACAAAAACTTGTCAGAAAGTCAAGAAGTTTTCATCAAAAACCACTCTCTAAAGTTAATGGATCAACTGTTGGTAGGAAGACGTCTGCTGAGCCTAAATCATATGCATTGCTCACATCTCAAAATGGGAGATCCATTAAAATAACCCAAATATGGATCCCCAAGGGACTAATCAATCGTGGACCCAAGTGAATATGGGTACATAATTTATAAATATGTATATTTGCATGTAATTCAAGACATGTACTTGGAGGAGTCTGTGTGGTATTTGAACAGCGGCTGCTCCTGACACATGACATGCAAAAGATGGCTATTGACTGAAGTAACACGATGCACATGACCTAAGATCACATTCGGTGATAACAACAAAGGTAAAACCGTGGGTAAGGGTAAGATTATCCATGGTACTCTTATTATTAATGTGCTACTTGTAGATAACATATGCTATAACCTGATAAGTATTGGCTAGATGTGTGATAATGGTTATACTATAGATTTTCAAAAACATGCATATCTTGTTAAGGATCAGCAAAGAAATATTCTTTTGACAGGAAGTAGAGTAGGAAATTTCTATAAGATGAACTGGAAGTATAAGACGTCTGATCCTGTTTGCATGATAGCTAAGAATGATCTAAATTGGCTATGGCAACTAAATCATCTTAACTTCAAAACCATAAATAACATATGTTCAAAAGATTTAGTAACTGGTTTACCTAAGCTGAAGTTTCCAAAAGATAAGATATGTCATGCCTGTCATATGGGTAAACATGTCAGATCATCTTTTAAAAATAAAGGTGATACTCAATTCGATAGGTGCCTAGAATTATTGCACATGGATCTTTTTGGTCCAATTCTAGTAACCAATCTAAGGGGAATGAGATATACCCTTGTCATTATTGATGATTATTCCAGATTTACTTGTGTTATATTTTTAGTTTCTAAGGATCAAACTGTTGAAAATTTGATAAAAAAAAATCCTTAGAAGACTTTAAAATGAAAAATCTTCAAGTACCATAAAGATTAGAAGTGACAGAGGAAATGAATTTACAAACATACATTTGTTTTCTTTCCTTGAGGAGTCTGGTATTAGACACAACTTGTTTAGTGCTAAAGCTTCACAACAAAATGGTGTTGCTGAAAGGAGAAACAGAACACTGAAGGAAGCAGCGAGATCTATGATAGCTAATTCTAGTGTTTCTCAAAAATTATGGGTAGAAGCCATTAACAAATCATGCTATACTCAAAACAGATCAATGATTAATTAACGTTTTTAATAAAAATACCTTATGAAATATTTTATGGTAAGTTCCTAAAGTTTCATATTTTAGTATATTTGGATGTAAGTATTTTATTAATAACAATGACAAAAATCATTTGACGACTTTTGATGCTAAAACTGATGCTCGTATAATGTTAAGTTATTCTTCAGTTAGCAAAACGTATCAAGTTTTTAATAAACAAACTCTAATTGTTGAAGAATCTACCCATATTGTTTTTGATGAGTCTGTTGAAAGTAACTCTAATGAGATCATTGAAGTTGCTAACAGATTGGAAGCTGCCAATCTTTAATATAATAGTGATGATGAGGTTCTGGTCAATAGAAACATCACGTCTAATCAGCCAGCTGAGCCGGTTGATATTCAACCAAACAACTAGACTATAAGTTAGCAAGCTGTAGACAGTCTGGATGTCGCAGATCCAGCTGACCAGACGTCTGATCCTTTAAGACTGAACCTCAGATGAACAGAAACCACCCACCTAAACTTATAATAGGTAATCTTAATACTCCTCTTAGGACAAAACATCAATAAATGGATGAATTCGCAAACTCCGCTTTTATTTCTCAAATTGAGCATAAGAAAATTGATGAAACATTGCTTGATCCATAAAGTGGAATTAAATCAATTTGAAAGAAATAAAGTGTGGCATCTAATTCTAAGACCGAATGATCAATCAGTTATTGGAACTAGATGGACTTTTAGAAATAAGCTTAGTGAAGATGGGTTAGTTATGTGAAACAAATCCAGATTGGTAGCTCAAGGCTATAGACAAGAGGGAAAAAATGACTTTAAGGAGTCATTCTCCCCTGTTGCTAGACTTAAAGCCATTCGAATCTTTCTAGCTTATGCAGCTTTAAAAAACTTTAAAGTTTATCTAATGGATGTTAAAAATGTTTTTCTTAATGGTCTAATAAATGAGGATGTATATGTTGACCAGCTGTCTGGCTTTCGAAATCATTCTCTACATAATTATGCTTTCAAACTAGTTAAAGCTTTATATGGTTTCAAACAAGCTCCTAGAGCTTGGTATGATACTTTGACTAAATTCTTGTTTGGTCATAATTTTATCATTGGCACAATAGATAAAACTTTGTTTAGATTTGTTAAAGATTCACATATATTGCTTGTTCAAATTTATGTGGATGATATAATATTTGGCCAACTAATCCAAATTATGTGAGAAATTCTCTAAGTTGATGCAGAATAAATTTAAAATGAGCATGATGGGTGTGCCGACGTTCTTCCTTTGTCTTCAAGTTCGTCAACTTGAAGATGACATCTTTATAAATCAAGCGATGTATACTAGGGAGCTGCTGAAGAAATTCGGCATGGAAAGTTATTCAACTTCTTTTACACCCATGAACTCATCCAACAAACTGGAAAATGACGAAGATGGCCAGTCTGTTGACATCACTATATATCTTGGAATCGTTGGATCGTCGGATCTCTACTTTATCTAACATCTAGCCGGCCAGACATCTTGTTTGTTGTTAGCATCTATGGAAATTCTAGGATAATCCTAAACAATCTCATTATATAGTTGCTAAGTGTTAAATAAATCAAATAGTTAATTATTAAGTAATTAACTACTTAATCAAATTCAACCTTTTTTGCAGGAAAAACAAGGAGCGGTCATATTTTCAATTGGCCGGTCAAACTGATCCCTCTGAAGCGGCACAAACCCTTGACCGATATCCTCAGAAGACCGCTCGACTCAACTTAATTCTCTCCTTTGATCGGTCGCTACTCTTTAGTAGGACCGGTCAACGGATGATATCCGGTTGGTTCAATGTTTTGAAAATCCTAAGCCAACGTACATTTCCAATGGGCAGATTATTCAAAGACAAAATCAAAGATATGGAAATGTTGGTAGTTGACATATTAGTGCAAACAGATCTCATTGGGAATGTGCAGAAGAAAGATCTAAAAGGTTTAGACAGTGTCATTGGCAATTTAATACAAGTCTGTTGAACAGACTACAGGCAGCAGAAAATTGTCAAGTGTGCAGTTACCCATTTTGGTATAAGTCCAAAAGCAACTTCCTAGGAGCAAGTAACTGTCAAAACCGCCAGAATGATAAAGTCAAGTAAATAAAAATTAGGCCGGTTGTCTCATGCCTTGGAAAGCTTCAACCTCATTTAATGAAATGCTGCTCCTTTTGACCAACAAATCAGAGAGAGAAATATGATTGTTTTCATATTTCCACTATAAAAGGAAAAGCTGAAGAAAACAACAACGTTTTTTCGAAATCAAGTTAAAGAGCTATCAAGTGAGAAACCAATTGATTCAGTCTTTCAGAAGTGTTAAGTGTTCTTTCCATTTACATATTGTCCAGTGTATTACAATTCTTATTCTGTGTGAAGAATTGTAAGTCAATATCAAGCAGTAAATAAACCTTGATCATTTGATAGATTGTATTGTCTATTGTATATTCCTAGTGAATATCCTTCTCGTTGTTTGAGAAGAAGGGGTGACGTAGGAAATTTATCTCTGAACATCCATAAAATCCCTGTGTTGTGTTCTTTCCTTATTTCCGGTCATTTCATTATCGAAACCGACTTCCATTTATTCCGAACCGATCCTTCTCCATTCTTATTTCTATCTGATTTGTGTGTGTGTTGATTTAGGCTGAAACAAATATTTCCGTCGTTGAACCCGATTCAAGAGGTTGTGACAGTCTATGGAGTGTTGAGACCGGTGTTAATCTCTAACAGGATTAGTACCAACCGTTGTGAGTGTGTAAGCATTCTCCGTTAGCTAGACCCTGGTCCTCTATCGGCGATCCTGATTCTATCACTAAGCGTATTTTGAAATATCTAAAGGGAACTCAAAATGTTGGACTGTGGTATCTGAAGGATTCATGTTATAAATTAATCAGTTTCTCTAAAGTAGACTATGCAGGTTGCAAGATTGATCGGAAGAGCACTAGTGGAACTTTTCAGTTCCTTGGTGATCGTCTAATATCTTGGTTTAGCAAAAAGTAGACGTCTATCGCCACGTCTACAGTAGAAGCAGAATATCTTGTTGCAGGCAGCTGTTGTGCTCAATTATTGTGGGTCCAACATAAGTTGAGAGACTTTGGCATCCAGGTAGAGAGTATACTATCTTCTACTACAACACCAGTGCTATCACGATCACATATAATCTGGTGTTGTATTATAGAACGAAATATATCGACATCCGACATCATTTCATCTGGGATCATGTTGCTCAGAAGCATATTTGCCTAGAACATGTATCAACTGATCAACAAGTGGTCGACATCTTCACGAAGCCACTCCCCGAGACTATGTTTTTTTACTTTAGAAATATTTTGGATCTTTTAGATCTAAATTAATTTAATTAAGTATGCACAAATTGAGGAGGAATTTGTTGCTAAGTTGATAAGACAAACGTGTTAAATCGGATGTCTCAAATCGTTCTGAATAGATTAGTCATTTGAAGACATTGTACATCATACGAGCTGTGCTTAAGCAGCTTGCAATTTAAGCATAGTCAGACGCTAAGATGTTAGGCAGACGTCTGTTGACACAGTTTTTGCTATATAAATCAGTAGACGCCTTCCAAACATACATCTCACTAAGCTTAAAAGCAAGGTATGCAGACAGCACAGACAAACGTCTATCTACAAGTGCTCTTCAAACGTCTAATCTTAAGAAGAGTGGGACAACTGTCCTAATTTAATAATGCATTGTCGTTTTATCTTCTCTTTCAAACAGTAAACGGTCACATTTTAAAATATTTGGAGGGAAAATATATATGAGATAAGATAAAATCTTATAAATATCTTCAAATAATGAATAACGTTAAGATACGTGTCTGTCATGATACAAATGTGACATATACATCTGACGATTTATTACCACACGCATTTTCTTTAATGATGTCTTTTATGTCTATTTTAATGACGTCTTTTAATGTTGTCTTTTAATAACGTCTTTTATTTTAAATAATGACGACTATTTTTAATGATGTCCTTTGGGACACGTTTCGGTTAGAATCTATAAAAGGGTATCTTGCACGTCTAAAGACGGTTCATTGCCTTCATTTGCATTTTAAACCCTAGATATTTTCCTTCGCTCTAAAAATCACTCCGCCTTCTCTCTAGAATATAAGTCGCTCTCTTTTTCTTATAAACCCTAAATGTCTAAGATGATTTCTTTTGATCAAAACACAATGCAGGTAGATTTTGAATCTGTATACGCATCTGGGCTACCGGCGATGGTGGCAATGTTCAGAATCCTAGAGGCTTTCGGTCTTCGGAAGTTTTTAGGCGGTCTTTTCATCCTTCACGAACTAGAGATTCGTGAGTTCTTTGACTCCGCGAAGCTGGTCGGAGACTCTATTTCGGCGACGGTAAAGGGTTCTAATATATATATCTCTGAAGACCTTTTTTCCTAAATACTTGGGCTTCCAACAGAAGGACTTACAGCCTTCAACGAGATTCCAGCCAAGAATGTCTCAAAAATTCAAGATGCTTTCTCATACGTATCTGGTCACGTTGCGGTTCACGGGAAGAAAAAGTACCTTAAAGAGGAGTTATGTCTCCTTAACGATATTGTATCCATGTCTCTCCAAGCGAGAGTATGGTCTTTCGAAGCTTACACCCATGAGAGATTTGAGATTATGGTGGCCATATCAAAGGGGATGGCTATCAACGGGGTGTCCCTCCTATTCTATACTACGTTCTTAATGGTGTCTGTGCCGAAGAAGTAGAGTGTGTTCTTCTCAATCCAACTGAGCAGAGTTCTTAAGCACTTCCATGTGCTCTAGGGCAAAGGTGACAATATCAACTTTAGCATGATCATGACCAACATCAGGATTGGGAATTACATTCTCAGGATGAAGATGGCCAAGGAAGCCAAGTCTACATCATCCGTCCCACAATTGAGTGGTTTGTCGAACATTCTATCTAAGCACTCTACTGCCTCTAGTCGTAAAACTCCAGATGAGAGGAGAAAACTAATCGTGTAAGAGTCAATTGTAAGTTTAACCAACTAGAAGCGCATGTTAGTCGGAGAAACCGCTGAGGTTGTCTCTGTTCCAAAAAAGGCCAGACTGGTAGATTTATCTATTGTTCAGCTGCCTCCTTTGATAGACCCTATTTTGCAAAAGGACGTTGGATCTGTTGAAGTGTCTGTTGTTAATCAACCTAAAGAACAAGTGTCTGCCGAGATTACTGGCCAGACTGCTGATATTCTTGCAGAAGAAACGTCTCCTAAGGTAACCTCAAAACCTATTTTGGCCGTAGAGACTACTATTGTTCCTGTTGTGGAACCGATTGGTGAGCCAATTGTTAAGTTAGTTGGCGACTTTATTGAAGAAAGACCTGTAGGGGACATCGATGTATGCCCTGCAGCACCAATGGCTGTTGAAGCTATTGGTTAGGTGTTGATCTTACTGCTGTTCAGATAGAGGATCATATTGCCAAGGAGCCGACTGTTGCTCCTGTTGAGAATAATGAAGCCACAGGAACATCTGTTCTGAATGTCGGTCAAGATGATGTAATCCCAGCTATTCAGACGGTTGGTTTTTCTGATGTAGTTCAGCCTTATGCAGTTCCCGGTTTTTGGCTTCTCTTTAGCAGTCATTGCAAGACAGGTTCAAGCTGCTAAGGGCATAACCTTTAAGGAACATGTCCTTGCTGCCAAGCCTGCCGAACTTGCGGGTAAGGGTAAAGGACTCTTGGTTGAAGAACTCGAGTCTCTCTCGGAGGTGTAGTAGTCACTTGACATCATCATCATGGAGGAGGTTGAGTTCACGGCCTCTGTGAGAATAGATGCCTTTGACAAATGGAGCTTCATAAGGCTCCATACGAAGCTCAACGATGTCATCAAAGGTGCAAATCTGAGTAAGTACTGGAAGGCGCTGCTTAAGTTGGAAAAATCGGTTCTCTCTTGGACCTGCACCAAAGAAGTACACGAGGCTCTCAAGAGAAGAGAGCTCATTGTTGTAGTAGCCAAAGGGCGTTCCCTGTACCCGATTATCCAAGAAAGGGAGTCCAACTATGATCCCTTGGAGAAGACGGCTTGGGTTGTCGACAAAGTGAACAGTCGTCTTTAGCTAATCTTGGATTCTTACAGTTCAACATATCTATGTTTCATTCATGGCATGGAGTCGTCCAAAATAGAAGAACTTCGTAAGAATATGTCCCTTGCTAAGTTGAATACCTCGGATACTGAAAAGGAACTGACTTTTATTGAGAAATTGAAGCCTCCTCTTACTCCTTCTGTAGAGGAGAGATGTCTGCTTGACCTTCTCTATATTGAGAAGCAGCCTCCTATCACTATTGAAGAGCAGCAGCTCCATACGTCTGAAGAGCAGCATAAACTCCATGTGAAGGAGTGGTCTCTAACTGCTGAACAGCAGCAGCTCCCTACGTCTGAAGAGCAGCATAAACTCCATGTGAAGGAGTTGTCTCTAACTGCTGAACAGCAGCAGCTCCCTCCGTCTGAAGAGTAATAGAAACTCCTTTCTATTGAGAAGATGTTGTCTCTAACTACTGAACAACAACAACTAACAACTCCCTACGTCTGAAGAGCAACAGAAACTCCCTTCTTTTAAAAAGGATTTGTCTATAACTTCTGAACAACAACAAGTTCCTTCTACTAAGAAGGAGCAGACCTCAAAGGCTGATGATGAGCAGCATTCAAAAGTTGTTGAGGAGCTCATCTCCCTAGATCAAGAGAAGGATCCCTCCTCTACTCCTCAGCAACCCATATCGTCTGAGTAGAAGTCATTTGAGGAGGAACCTTCTACGGTTGTTGAGCAGCGCTGAACCCCTGTCTCTAAGAAGGCCTTGTTTGTTCAGACAATTTCATTACACGAGAAGACGTCTGAAGAGAAGCAGTCAACCTCCAAAAGTCTAAAAGTTTAACCCCTTCTGCATCTAAGAAATCTCTTCCATCTAAATCTATTCATTCTAAAGAAACGATGGGATTTCTAAAGGTCTTAGGAGAAGAGATCGAAGGAGAAGACGGTGAGTCTTGGGCCATGATCAATGTGCCTCGAGCCCATTCTCCTGAGTTGTCTTCTATTCAGTTAAGTCATCGAGTCTCTCCTCTTCGTTTCATCCAATATGGTTCTCACCTTGTGTCCTCAATAGATGAAGAAAACCAGACTGTGGTGGTGGTCAAGGTGGAGGTGGTCAAGATGAAAGCAGTCAAGGTCAAGGACGAGGAAGAAAAAGTAAATGGGAACAGCTTCTCTTCGTTGATCCGAAGCCAAAGCCTCAATGATCAAAAAGGGGGGAATATAAAACCTTGTATATGTATTTCATATTTATTTATGTAAATATCATATTCAATTTCTTGTCATTAACTTAATTTTAACATCATCAAAAATGTGGAAATTGTTAGATTAAGTTAAATATGATAAGGGAAAATTGATTAAAGAGAAATAATTAATTAAGGAAAAACATTTTAACTCACTAAAATGAACTTAGTTGAATAAAAACAAGTTTAATACGACATAGTTTTAATGATGTGTTTATGAACAAAACTAAGTTGTATAAATTGTCTATGCGCAGGCACAGCTAAAGAAGTAAGAGAAGACGTCTTGCTTCAATAGATGTGGTAGTCTAAAGAAGCGCGAGAAGACGTCTTGCTTCAATAGATGTTCCAGTCTGAAGAAGCGCGAGAAGACGTCTTACTTCAACAGACGTGTTAGTATGAAGAAGCGCGAGAAAACGTCTTGTTTCAACAGACGTGCCAGTCTGAAGAAGCGCGAGAAGACGTCTTGCTTCAACAAACATGTTGGTCTGAAGAAGTGTGCAAGCATAATTATTGCTTCAACAGACGTGTCATTCTAAAGAAGCACGAGAAGACGTCTTGCTTTAATAGATGTGCCCGTCTGAAGAAGAGCGGGAAGATGTATTACTTCAAATGACGTGTTAGTCTAAAGAAGTGCACGAGCAGACGTCTCACTTCAACAGACGCTATAGTCTGAAGAAGTGCGCGAGCAGACATTTCACTTCAACAGATGCTTAGGTCTCAAGAAGTGCGCGAGAACCTTCGTTTGATATTAACTCTATTAGAAGTTAATATCCATTTTTATTCTTCATAAGTTTTCACAAACTCTTGAACGAAGTTAAGTGCAGAACTGTATTTAGACTTGAAGCGGCAGATAAGGAGTTGGAAGATTCGAAAATAAATAACACAAGACACAAAGTTTGTTTATGGAAGTTCTTAGTAAACTCTCCTATGTCACCCCTTTTTCTCGACCTCAAGAAGGATTGCACTAGAAGGCTTTGATTTGAATAGCACATCTACACAAATCCAGTCAGAAACCATGTCTTATACACTGCCTGTTTCTTAACTCATAGCACTCACAACACTTGTTGAATAGATACTATTTATTCAATTTATAAAGATCTCACAATTAAATAAAAGTGATATAATACTTTTTGGTTTAAACAATCTTTCACAAAAGTGCTAAGACAAGGAGCTTTTTGAAATTTGCTTGTAGAGAGAGAATTTTTAATTAGCAAGAGTGCCCCGAGAGTCAATTCTCTCTCCGTTTTTCCTTTGATCTTCTTTTATAACCAAGGCACATCAACGATCGGATCTTCTTCGATGGACACCTGTCTTCCTTCCGTTGGATGAGTGCCGGGATAGTACATTAAAGAATATTCCTGAGATCATGGTGTACTGGATAGTGTACAGGAAATTTGAATAATATCACATACATGGAAGTTCTTCATTTGTTGAGATATCCAGCCGGATGTGCCTACATGGCAATTTTAGTATTTTCTCAACCGTTCGTTTTTTCATAACTTCGGTATTTTAGACATCCATCTGTGCCGGATGCGCATACCGGACACCCATCTTAGAAATCTGACCGCTTGGTCGCTTTTCTGAAATTATAAAACTCCATTTATTATTTACACCTGGTGAGATTCAAACCCTAGACACCAGTGTGACAAGCGAGAGTACTTACCAATGTACTACAACACTTAAGTGTTATTTTTAAAACTATTAATATATTTGATATGACTTAACATTTATAATCTAACAATTTCTCTCTTTTTAATTATTTAAACTAAATTATCAAAACTAGGTGAGTTCATAACTTAATTATAATCTAACAATTTCTCCCTTTTTGATTATTTAAACTAAATTATCAAAACTATGTGAGTTCATAACTTAATTATAATCTAACAGAAGATGTCTCACTTCAACAAACGCTCTGTATGAAGAAGTGCGCGAGCAGACGTCTCACTTCAATAGACGCTCTAGTCTGAAGAAGTGTGAGCAGATGTCTCACTTCAATAGACACTTTGGTTTGAATAAGTGTGCGAGCAAACGTCTCACTTCAACAGATGCTCTAGTCTAAAGAAGCGCGAGCAGACTCCTTTCACTAGTAAAAAAAGGACCTTTACCGACGGTTTTTTCCGAAGGTTTTATAAAACTCTCCTAAATACTCTCGAGATGAACAAATCCTTCGGTATTAAAAATAGATTCCGAGAGGGGTGTAAAACCTTCGGGTTTACTAATTATTACCGAAAGTTCTTTGTAGAACTTTCGGTTTTTACCTTCCCAAAAAACCAAAAAAATTCTAAGTGTTGGATGTGGGTTAATTGCGAAGGTTTTTACAAAAAACCTTCGGTTTTGAAATCTCGGGGATTTTTAATTGCGAAGGTTATTCATAGAACCTTCGGTTTTACCTTTTTTGAAATTTTCTTTTCCGAAAGTTTTACAAAGAACCTTCGATTTTGCTCAATTAAAAATAATTCTAAGTTTGGTAATGGTTATTTCCGAAGGGTTTTTAATAAACCTTCGGTTTTTACTAATATCAAAATCGAAAGTTATATGAAAACCTTCGGCATCTACCTCTATAAATACAAACCCTAACCCTTCTCTTTTTCATTCCACCCTCCCCTTTCTCTCTCTCCCACGCCGCAGCCGCCTCCTCCACGCCGGTTCTTCTCTTCTCTCGTCCATGTTTGTTTCATTTGGTTTTTTTTTTGTTTTTTTTATTATTAGATTAAAATTTATTAAGTTTATATATATATATTATCTAGCTTTAGGCTAGTTTAAATTATTTGTTTGTTTCATTGATTTAGATTTGTCTATACGTTATTGTTTAGATTAGATTTAGGTTAGTTTGTTAAATATATGTTAGTTTTGTTTTTTGTTTGATTGAAGTTATATATATTAGATTTAGGTTACGGTTATTTTGTTTGATTAATATATATATACATATATCTGAAATGCATTTAGCATGGGTGATTCATGGAATAGTCTTCGGCGTACACCAGAGAAACTGCATCCGTGTTACCAGAATCTGATAGCACAATCAGAAATTGCGGCACGTGAGGAAGAGGTGAGACAGATGACGCTGTAAATGGAGCAAATCCAATTGAGGGATGCGGAAAGAGGCCGATTGCTCAGTGAAATTAAAGCGGACAGGGCCGAAATGGCCCAGAGATTAGAGAATCTCGAACAGGAACTTGTATTGTTGAGGAGTCGACTGAATCAATCACCCCCTCCTCCCACCCCATCTAATAATTTCTAGATTAATTATGTGTTTATTTGTTTTTCCGTACGAACGATGACAATATTTTTATGTGTTTTGTTTTAATTTTCATGAATTATTATTATTATGTTTGGTTTGGTTTTAATTTGTTGTTAATTAATTATGTTATTTTTGTTTACTTTTCACCTTTTAAAAAAAAACAGCATGGCCAAAACCGAAGGTTTTCAAATAAACCTTCGGTTTTGACCCCTACTTAAAAAAATCTAAATAATTTTCTAAGTATGGGTAGGGTAAAAATCGAAGGTTTATTTGAAAACCTTCGGTTTTGACCCCTGTTAATTAAAAATATGAAAATTTTCTAAGTATGGGGAAGGGTAAAAACCGAAGGTTTTCAAATAAAACTTCGGTTTTGACCCCTGCTTAAAAAAATCTAAATAATTTTCTAAGTCTGGGTAGTGTAAAAACCGAAGGTTTATTTGAAAACCTTCGGTTTTGACCCCTGTTAATTAAAAATCTGAAAATTTTCTAAGTATGGGAAACGGTAAAAACCGAAGGTTTTCAAATAAACCTTCGGTTTTGACCCCTGCTTAAAAAAATCTAAATAATTTTCTAAGTATGGTAGTGTAAAAACCGAAGGTTTATTTGAAAACCTTTGGTTTTGACCCCTGTTAAGTAAAAAACTGAAAATTTTCTAAGTATGGGGAAGTGTAAAAACTAAAGGTTTTCAAATAAACCTTCGGTTTTGACCCCTGCTTAAAAAAATCTAAATAATTTTCTAAGTATGGGTAGTGTAAAAACGAAGGTTTATTTGAAAACCTTCGGTTTTGACCCTCGTTTAAAAAAATGGGGAAGGGTAAAAACCGAAGGTTTATTTGAAAACCTTCGGTTTTGACCCTTCATAAAAACATTCTGTTTAAGGTCAGGACCGAGAGGTTTTCTTAAAACTTTCGGTGAAACCCATAAAAACCGAAAGTTATACTATTAACTTTCGGTGTTACCAAATCATAATTTGGAAAATTAATTGGTTTGATACATTCCAATCTAGAATCTTAACTAATATAATCAAGTGTGTGTTGTTTTTTAAAAATTAAGACTGTGTTTAATGTTAAAATGTTTATGATTGTGTTTGATTATATAAAGAAGTGTATTGATATGTTTATGTTTATGATGACATGAATGTGTATAAAGTTTGATGATATGGCTTGTGTAATGTGTTAAGGTTATTAAATGTGTTAAATTAATAATGTTCGAAGTCATTAGAAGATTAAAAACCAATTAATTTAACAATTTGTGAAATAGTAATTCCGAGAGTTTAGAGTAAAACTTTCGGAAATACCCATAAAAACCGAGAGTTTTATGATTAACTCTCGGAATTACTATGTCACAAATTGTTAAATTAATTGATTTTTTTGTTTTAATCTAGACGTCTAACTAATATTATCAAGTGTGTGTTTTATTTGAAAATTTTAGATTGTGTTTAATGTTAAAATGTTCAAAATGTGTTTGATCATAAAGAGAAGTGTATATGAATGTTTATGTATGATTATCCTATGTATTTGTGTAATGTTTGATCATATGGATTGGGAAATGTTTTAAGGATATCAAATGTGTTAAATTAATGTTGTTCAACGTTATTAGAAAGTGAGAAACCAAATAATTTAACAATTTGTCATGTTGTAAAACCGAAAGTTAAATATATAACTTTCGGAAATATGCATAAAAAACGACAGTATTTACCAAAACCTCTCGGTTTTATGTATTTAAATTTAATTGTAAAAATGTAAAAAAATAATCAAAACCGAGAGTTATATGAAAACTCTCGGAATTTAAACATCAAAAACCGAGAGTTTTTGTAAAACTCTCGGTTTTGATTATTTTAATAAAAACCGAGAGTTATATGAAAACTCTCGGAATTAATTCAATAAAAACCGAGAGTTTTCATATAACTCTCGGGAATCAACTATTTAATTGAAAAAGACCCTTCTTTCTCTCTTCCCCGTTTTTTTCTTCTTCGAATCGTATCTCTCTCCCGCCGCTTCTCTTCGCCAGCGCCGCCTACAAGACTCGCCGCCTCCCGCATCCGACACCCTCCGGCTAAAGAAGACGACACCGCCCCGTAGAAGACGAAGCCGCCAAGACACCACCCTCTTGAAGCCGCCAACGGTTGAAGATCTGCCGCCGCGCCTCCGCCGCTCTCCGCCGTGCCTCCGCCGACGATTGAAGGTCAGTTCTTGGATTTCAGGTTTATTTATATATATTAGTGTTATATATGTTAGATTTTAGGGTTAGTTTTTAGGATTTGTTAGATTTAGGAATTATTAATGTTATTATTGAGTCTGATTGAATCAATTGGTATGATTGAATCTGTTTGAATGATTGATTTACTGAAGTATTAGATTGATGTTATATATGTTAGATTTGGTTTGGAATTGTTGGATTTAGGTTGATTTATGTTAGATTTTTTTTAATTTAGGATTATGGTTTGATTTTTGTTTGATTTAGTTTAGATTGGTTTGATTTTGGTTTGATTGAGGTTTGATTTTGGTTTGATTTAGGTTAGATTGGTTTGATGTTGGTTTGATTTAGGTTAGATTGGTTTGATGTTGGTTTGATTTTGGTTTGATTGAGGTTTGATTTTTGTTTGATTAGATTGGTTTGATGTTGGTTTGATGTTGGTTTGATTTTGGTTTGATTGATGTTTGAGTTAGGTTAGATTGGTTTGATGTTGGTTTGATTTTGGTTTGATTGAGGTTTGATTTTGGTTTGATTTAGGTTAGATTGGTTTGATGTTGGTTTGATTAAGGGTTGATTTTGGTTTGATTTAGGTTTGATTGGTTTGATGTTGGTTTTATGTTGGTTTGATTTTGGTTTGATTTAGGTTTCATTTTGGTTTGATTTAGGTTATATTGGTTTGATGTTGGTTTGATTTAGGTTAGATTGGTTTAATGTTTGTTTGATTGTAGTTTTTTTTTGGTTATATTGAGTTACATTTATGAATAATATGTTTTATATTGAGTTTGATTATATTTATTGTTATCAGGTTTTATCCACCGTCTAGTGAAGATTGTCGAGCTTCCTCCACCTTCAGCCGCCTCCTCCGCCGTCGCCGCCGGCACAACTGCTAAATAAGGTAAGTTTTAAATGTTTTAATGAATGAATGAATTGAATTGAATGAATGAATTATATTTGAATTAAAGTTAGGTATGAATTGTGTATGATTGAAATAGTGTTGAATTTGATTTGATTTTAAGTTAGGTATTAATTATGTATGAATGAATTAGATTTTAGGTGAGAATTGAATTGTTTTGATTAGATTGGATTTTAGGTATGAATTGTGTATGATTGAAATAGTGTTGAATTATATTTGATTTGAAGTTAGGTATTAATTATGTATGAATGAATTAGATTTTAGGTGAGAATTGCATTGTTTTGATTAGATTGGATTTTAGGTATGATTGAAATAGTGTTGAATTATATTTGATTTGAAGTTAGGTATTAATTATGTATGAATGAATTAGATTTTAGGTGAGAATTGCATTATTTTGATTAGATTGGATTTTAGGTATGATTGAAATATTGTTGGATTAGACCTAAGATAAATGAAAGTCTAATTAAGTAAATTAGACTTAATTAGATTTATTAGATTGGATTAGTCTAATGCGGGTTGTTTTCCATTTTATTAGAAATATGGAAGTATCCGATAAAAGCTGGATGACCTTACGTCGAGATCATCTAGATTACAAGGAAGGCGTTGACAAATTCCTCGAGTATGCTCTTAGGAATACATCCCGACAAACCGTGAAATGTCCCTACGTGAAATGCTAGAACACGCCGTTTATGGAAATAGACGAAGAAGTCGAGACTCACCTCATCATTTATGGAATAAATGTTCATTATGAGTATTGGTATTTTCATGGAGAAAAGAGATGTACTACTCAAGTGGTTAATGACGATGTCAATGAAGATGCCGATGACTTAGATGATGATGATGATGATGATGATGACGATGATCAGTCGGAGGATGCCGTGCCGGAATTCAACGATGCGAGACAGGAGATGAATAATACAGTTAATGAAGAGGTCAATGAAGAACGTTATATGCACGAATTTATAAACGATATGTTCCCCAACGTTAATGACGTCCCGAGCAACGATGAACCAGTCGAAGATGCGCATAGATTTTATAAATAGTTTGATGATTGCAAACGGCCATTGTATGAAGGTGCTCGAATAACGAAATCATCGGCACTACTGAAACTACTTCACATAAAAAATGTATGTCAATGGACGAATTCTTCGTTCGATATGTTGCTGCGTCTGCTTAAAGACTACATATTATCGATTGACTCTCAATTGCCAAACTCATACTAAGAAAGTAAAAAATTCATTACTGATATCGGGCTTAAATATGACAAGATAGACGCATGTAAGAACAACTGTATGCTATTTTGGAAGGACGACATAAATGAAGATTTTTGCAGAATTTGCGGTCTTTCAAAATGGAAAGTCGACCAAACAAGTGGGATAGTTCGAGAGAAGTAAAATGGGAAATTCATTCCAAAAAAGGTGTTGAGATATTTCCCTTTAATACCAAGACTGCAAAGACTATACATGTCCTCAAAAACGGCTCCAATGATGAGATGGCATAAAGAAGGAAGAGTTGATAGTGATACGTTGAGACACCCCCTGATTCCTTAACTTGGAAGACGTTTGATGAAAATTATACAGATTTTGCTTCAGAATCTCGAAACGTAAGACTGGGTTTATCAAGCGATGGGTTTCAACCATTTGCAAATGAGAAAAAATCATACAGTGTTTGGCCGGTTATTCTTGTTCCTTATAATGTGTCACCCACGACTTGAATAGATTCTAGCAATTTCATTTTATCTATGTTAATTTCGGGTCCAAAGAGTCCGGGAGATGCAATTGACATATTTCTCCAGACATTGATCGAAGAGTTGCATGAACTGTGGCAAACAGGTGTGAAAACGTTTGATGCACACACCTCGCAATACTTTAACATGCGAGCGGCGTTGTTGTGGACCATTAACGACTTTCCCGCATACGCGAATTTATCAGGCTGGAGTACGAAAGGTAAATTCGCTTGTCCTTGTTGTAACAACGACACAGTATCTCTTCGATTGGTTCATGGTTCCAAACAATGTTACTTGGGTCATAGACGTTTCCTTCCACCGAAGCACAAATACAGAAGGGATAAAGAGTCGTTTGATGGTCGAACTGATTATAGAGATCCCCCTAGATTGTTAACGGGGCAAGAAAGTTACGAGCAAGCACGAGACCTAGAAGACATAATTCTTAGTGCGGATCTGAGCAAGAGAACCAAGATATATCATGAAACGCGGGGAGACAATTGGAACAAACTTAGCATTTTCTTCCGTCTGCCTTATTGAAAATCACTATTATTGAGACATAATTTGGATGTGATGCATATTGAGAAAAATATCTGTGATAGCGTGTTGGGAACAATAATGAATGTGAAAGAGAAGACTAAGGATGGTCCTAAAGCCCGTAAATACTTAGAACTCTTAGGCATAAAATCATGGTTACATCCTATAAATGATGAATGAGTTGTTCATTATCCAGAAGCGCCTTTCACTTTGACATCCGAAAATAAAAAAACGTCTTTGTAACTTCTTGAAAGATCTCAAGTTGCATGATGGCTTTTGCTCAAATATCGGCGCTTGTGTAAATTTGGAAGAGAAAAAGATTTCGGGATTAAAGAGTCATGATTGTCACATTTTATTGGAATATCTTATTCCTTTGGAACCTCGTGGATTACTTCCAGATAATGTGTATGATGCGTTAGTAAATTTGTCTCGTTTCTTTCGGTTGTTGTGCTTCAAAGAGTTGATTCAAGAGGACCTCGAACAATTGTACATGGATATTACATTGACACTTTGCAAATTTGAAATGATTTTTCCGCCGTCAATCTTCGACATCATGATGCATCTCCCGGTTCACTTGTCATTTGAGGCTTTGCTTGGAGGACCTGTTCAGTATCGATGGATGTATCCGTTTGAACATTACATGGGTACAATGAAAAGATATTTGCGGAATAATAACCACCCCGAAGCCTCTATAAGCGAGAGCTATCTTGTTAATGAGAGTATTAGTTTATGTGCCAGGTATATGGAGGAACAAGAGCAAGAAAATGCACAACCTGAAATCTCGGGCATTTCAGTATTTGCATCGTTGGAAGACCTATCTAACGGAAAAGTATACAACTTGGATTATATCGATCGAGTGACAGCTCATTCTTACATTTTGAAAAATTGTCCCGAAGTAGAACATTTTTACATGTAAGATTCGATGTTGCTGTTACTAATTAGCATTAAAGAGTGTGTTATTTAATATTCGATCTATTTGCAGAGATTATAACAACGAGTCCAGTGGAGAAACGTTTGCCGCATATTTCAAGCATCGAGTGAGTAAATTATAAACCATATGTCCTAACTCTTTTTATTCATTTTAACAACTTCATTTCGGATACATATATAAGTCGTCCATTTAGCAGAACTTAACGACATATCAAGAGACCTCAAGATCTTAGGAGAAGGTCCAAGTATGTACTCGTCTATGTATGTTTGGTTTAAAGTAAACGGATTCAAATTTTGTACAGAAAAACACGACGAAGGTTTGACCACTCAAAATAGTGGGGTGGTTGTTGAGGGGTACAACGGATCTGAAACTATGTCATACTACGGAGTTTTAACGGGTATAATCGAAGTACAATACTATTCTCACAAACGAGTTGTTTTATTCAAGTGTAAGTGGTTTGATACACACTCGGGGGAACTAGGAGTGAAAGTGGATAAATATGACTTCGTAAGTGTAAATGTAAACCGAATTTTGAAAACCCAAAGTCAAGACCCGTATATATTGGCGAGTCAAGCGAAACAAGTATTCTACGCCCCTAATATGCCAGCCCGACCCGGTTGGAAGATTGTGACAAAAATAAAACCGCGGTTTACAAACATATAGTTCAGATTAATTAATTAGGTAGATTTGTGTTTTTAACTTTATATTCATTCTTATTACTACTTTATTTCAATTATTCACTCAATTTTATTAATGGTGTGAATTAAGAATGTCTGAAGGTCCTAAAACAACTTGGAAGAGTATGAGGAAGACCCCAAGAAATTGGATAAAAGCTACCAAAACCTACTTGCCCAATCCGAGTCCTTAAAGCTCTGAGGATCGTCTTCTAGAGACCAACCACCTATTGTTGTGGTCCCAATAGCTACTGTGCCTCCCCCAACAGACGAGGATGTTGAGGCTAGTGAGCTCCAAGAGTTTATAGAGAGCACATTTGCTGATATGGTGGATAGCGATGAGGCTGAAGACGAGGGTTTCGATCAGCCTATCGAGGAGGAGGATGGCGAGGGGGAGCACAGTTCCACTCCCGACCCATCATCGACAGGTAACTCGTTTACAAATTAGTTAGTGTTTAAATTGATTGACATATCTAATTATGATTTTGATAATTTTGAAGAATCTTCTACCCGCAAGAGATGGGGGAAGAACAAGAATATTGCGCTGTCTAAGAGGGTAGCGGGGACAAGGATTCCTCTAATGTTTAGAGAGAAGGATGGGAGGTCAGGCGGTACAGATGTGGGAAGAACACGGTGGTCTAGACATATAGGGTCGATTATCCGGGACCCCGCAGCCGTCTCACACCGTCTTCTAAAGTGGAAGGCTTTAAGTGCAGACCAATTGGATTCACTGTGGACTGCTATAAAGGTAATACTTATTACTTGATTATATATTACGTCATTAAATAATTATTTTTAACATTTGAATGTTATTTTTTTTTAGGATCCGTTCGAAGCTACTAATGGTGATATTGAGTCTTTTCGAAAGACTAGATTGGGACACTCCAATCAGATATGGGATAGATGGCGGTCGGAATTGAACAAGACATATATCCGCGTCCACAAAGGAGACGAGGCGGCGGTACTGGCTAATCCTCCACCAGACTACGATCGAGATGATTGGGAGTTTGTGTGTCGCAACCATTTCTTCACAGAAACATTTAAGGTACGGTTTTATAATTCAAAGAAAAGTTGATATTAATTAATCTAACTTCAATTTCAAATACAGAGAAACAGTTCTACAAATATGAAGAACATGAAGAAGCTGAAATTCCCGCATCGGACGGGAAGTAGACTGTTTGCACAAATTGAAGACGAGTTGGTAAGTACATTATTTGTAATAACTTAATCTAAAGATTGTTATTAATTATATAAATCATTTATTTCAACAAGCGATTGAAATGGGACGGACATCGTCTGTAATTGAAGTATTCAAGAGGACCCGTACCCCAAAACCAACAAAAGAAAACCCAACACCCGTCCCGGACGAACACGTGCAAGAGAAAATTGTAAGTGAATTGAATATGCCTATTTTTTTATTATAGAAATGATATTTTATTTGAATTGTGCAGGTTGAGATGGAGGAGGTTGTTAGTAACGAACCAGGAATATCGGATTTTGAATTGACGGAGAGGGTATTCGGACAACAAAAACACGGGGTAGTGTTTGGAATGGGATCAGGCGTCCGGGCCACACACTTTCGTGAGGATCGTCGAAGTGGAAACAGTTCACAGCGAAACAATGAGCGATTGTTAGAAGAGAATCAAATAATGAAGCTCAAGCTGGAGGAACTAGAGAAGAGGGATGAAGAAAGAAGGCGCAAAATGAAAGAAATGGAAGCGGAAAAGGAAGAAATTGTGACAATAATGGAGAGGGAGAAGTTAGAGATGAACGCAAGAATGGAGAGAATCGAATTGTATATGAGGCAACAACCACCTCCTCCCCCCACAAGCTAAGGTTGTTTCGATACAAAACATATTTTTATTAGTAGTTGTGTCAATTTGAATTTATAACAGATTGTTCGGATTATTAGTTTGGTTTCGAATTTTGTAATGATAATGCTCAATTAATGTGATCGTTTAATGTATGTGGCATTTATTTTATCATTGATATAATGGTTTGGCTGAACAGGTTTTAGTTGCAAGCTTTTGGTTGCGAGCAAAATAATCCGCACATTTTTAAAAATTTACGGGAAAAAACCGAAAGTAATATTGAAATCTCTCGGTTTTTCTTCAAATGGAAAAACCGAGAGATATTACAAAACTCTCGGTTTTTACCCAAAGAGAAAACCGAGAGTTATATGACAAACCCTCGGTTTTTTCCCAAAGAGAAAAACCGAGAGTTATATGAAAACTTTCGGTTTTCCTCTTAGTGGAAAAACCAAGAGTTTTCTAATAACCCTCCGTTTTCTTCAAATGGAGAAAACCGAGAGTTTTCAATATTACTTTCGATTTTCTCCATTAGAAGAAAACCGAGAGTTTTCTAATAGCTCTCGGTTTTCTTCAAATGGAGAAAACCGAGAGTTATATGAAAACTCTCGGTTTTACACGAAGAGGAAAACCGAAAGTTAAATGAAAACTCTCGGTTTTCTCCATTTGAAGAAAACCGAAAGTTATTTGTAAAACCCTTGGTTTTTCCACAAAGAGAAAAACCGAAAGTTTTTAAATTACCTTTCGGTTTTACTCTAGGGTATCTAAACCGAAAACTCTACGATATCTCTCAGTAAATGCTCAATTGTTTTTAACGAGAGAGTCAATACCGAGGGATGGCGAGAGTTACCAAAACCTTCGGTAAAGTGTCTATACCGAAAGTTATAGGGTCAAAACCGAGAGTTTTTACTCTCGGTTTTGACCCTTTTTTCACCAGTGTTGCGCAACTGTCTGAAGAAGTGTCCACCTATCTGCTCAGCTCATCAGCATAGCGAACATCAGTGTTCGTTATCAACTGTCTCCCAAGTCAGCTTATCACACCAAACTACTTAAGTGCCACATACTCCAATATTCCACCAGCACGCGTTGTACCTTCCAATACACCACATTCTAGCGAATATTCCACAGTACAATCTGGTACGCCACAATCCAACGAATATATTCTCATGTACGTTCTCGTACACCTGAAGTACAACCAATGAAAAGTTGACACGTATTCAAGAGAAAGATTCGACCTTTACTACACGTCAATATAAAAGGTGATTAGAGTAAAACGACGAACTCTCTTCTCTATCGCACAAATTCTTAATTGATAAGCTCTGTGTGTTTACAAATTCTAAGATCACTATGTGCTTCACTAAGATAAGCTGAACAATTGTTCACTGTTCTTCATGAGTGAAATTTCAGTATTGTAAGTTTAATAGGTTGAGTTTAGAAACAGGTAGTTGTTAATTCATGTTCTTCTGACTGGGTTTGTATAGTTTATATACGAATCAAAACCTTCTAGTGCAAAACCTTATGGAAATAGAAGAAGGGGTGACGTATGAGTTTTATCTTCGAACATCCATAAAACTCCTTATGTTATTTCATTCCTGCATCTCACAATCGTTTATCTACCTCTTCAAATCGAACAATCATTTCCAAAGTGAATCCGTTCAAGGGCTTGCGAATATTTGTGAAGAATAGAAACATATTTTTATCTCTAACAAGATTAAAATCGAATTGAAAGTGATAATTAGCACAAAAATATTCAAACCCCCTACTATTGTTGTACCCGATCCTAACAGAATCATTAAAAGCGAAATGCTTATCCTTATTAATATATATATATATTATTTATCAAAGGTTTAATCCTCAATAATAATATTCTAAGTTAGTACAATTATGTTGTCTAATTAAACCTAGTTCTTGGGATCTACAATCTGCATAAGTTGTGTTTTTTCCTTTATACCAACTATAATATGCTCATATCTTAAAAAAATTGAAACTAACACTCTATTCAATAATTTGGTTAGTGGATCCACAATGTTATCTTTGACTTACATAGTCAAATTTGACAACTCCATTAAAGAGTATAGTCTAATGACATTTTGTCTAAGACGTGTATGTTTAGACTTGTCATTGACTCTAACTTTGTCCAATTTTATATTACTATCACAATAATAAAAACAAATTATTGGTACATTGTTAAACAATTTTGAAACATCTTATAATAAGAAGCATAGTCATCCGTACATGTTTATCATTTAAATATTTTTGTATAAAAATATTGTTTACTGGGTTAATTAGTAGACAAAATATATTTGAACGATTCTTCCTTCATGTAAACGTTTACATATTTTTCATAGAATTGTTTTATTTTTCGATATAAGTCAAAAATATAGATTAAAATGTTTAATCTATAAATCATATATATTTTTAAAAGATTTCCATATGTAGACTTCACTTTCAAGTGTAAACATATTTACTTATATATGTAGTCTTTCATTTTTAATAATATCAATATATCATTTGATAATAACATAATATTTCGTGTAGTGCAATTCACATCCTTAATGAATTTAATCTTATCATAATTTTCGGTGATAAAAATATCGTACAAAAGATATGTAATGAAATAATTTTAATTGTCTTCATGATATTATTATTTGTCACATTCACTTTTAATTAAAGTATAATCATTTTTTCATATTATTATTATAAAAAAATTTATAAGTCATACAAAGACTTTATAAACTTTATTTTTCATCTATTTTATAAAATTATTTTGAAGACATTGGTTCTTCAAATTTTTTGAATGTAATGTCAAAGAAAAGACACGTTTCTTAATTTCAAAATCCTTAAATTTGAAATATCAATTTGAGCAACAACTCAGCAAATATAAACAAGATATTCATTTGTTATTTTATTTTTTTTGTAAAGTTGCGCAACTTTATCTTTTTTAGAGAACATATTTCTTTAATAATAAATTATTATTTTTATTTATTATAATATACATAATATTTTTGTTATTATCAATAAAAATATTTGTCTTCACATTCGTGTTGATATCCTTTTAAATCACACATATATGTGTGAATAAGTGTGTATTAAATTAATGATTTTCTAATCAAGATATAGTCACATAATTCTTTAACAAATTTTCTTTTGTTATACTTATTATTCAATAAATAAGATAATTACTATTGTGAATATTTAAATAAATCATTCATACATAATTTATATAAAAGAGATAAAAATATTTATTCATATAAATTATTATACATAGCCTCTACTTAAGAAATTAAAATATTTAATCAATTAAAATATTTATTTCAACACTTAATTTCTATAAAAAAAAATTGAATATTTAATCAAATAAATATTCACCATATCACATTATTTCTACAAAAGAAATTATTTATTTCCGGTTGTACGTTTATATCCCATAATATCGGCACGTTTGCCACATAATTTATCAAATCAAACAAGTTTTTTTTAGTTATTTAATTTTAAAAATATAAATTTAAATACGTCGACCAATGTACATGAAATATATTATATTAAATCAAAATTATTATATATATATATATATTATATACTATTACTTCCTTAATTTTAATCACAAACACAATTAATTATTATCTCAACGTCTATTCATTTATAAGAGATTTGACTAATATGGATTTCTTTATACTAAGTTTTTTACTTAAATTATTGTAACAACAAATACATTCACATATATAATCAAATAGCTTAGAAACGTAATGAAACATATTGACAATTTATTTGTAATTAAATACAAAACTAACTAATTATTATAAATAATTATTAATGTTATTAATTCACTTATTTCTTAATTAATTAGATAACTTTTAACTTTTTATAAAAGATTTTTTTAGACCAAAAGACATATAGTTTTATGACAAATTTTTAGAATTGTATGTTAAAATAGATAGACATACAATATGCTTAACCATATGTTTTTAACTAGGTATGTATACAAATCTATATATATATATATATAATCGTGCTTAATTTGAATTTAGTAAATGAATACTTGAGTCGGATAGTGTGTTGACCCGCCCATAAATTAGAAACGGTTAAAAATAAATTTAAAAAATGTTATATGTATGTTTCAAACTTGCAACCTAACAAAATAAGTAAACTTTGTAACTAACTAAGATAATAAGACTTCATATTTTAAATTCTATATAAAATTTGATAAATGCGTGATATTTATAACCATATAATATATCTATATATAATAATGCTTAATTTGAATTTGTCGGGTTGAGAGATGTGGTTAATTTAGATATATATGAGAGTAAATAAATATTTGGGTCGGATTGTGAGTTGATCAACTCATAAACTTAAAACGGTTAAAAATAAAATAAAATGTTATATGTATGTTTTGAACTTGCAACCTAGCAAAAAATAATTAAAACATTTTAACCAACTAAACCAATAAGACTTTATATTTTAAATTTTACACAAAATTTGATAAACGCACGACATTCCAAATAATATTATATATATATATATATATAATAACGCTTAATTTGAATTTTCAGAATCGGAAGTTGTGGTTAATTTGATATATTTGTGAGAAAAATGGATATTTAATTCTATATCATTATTAACAAAAATATTTTTATTTAATATTAGGATAAGAGATATAATTATTTTTATTATATTTATTTTTGTATGAGTATGAAAATTTTATATAATATATACAGTTATTCAAAATGTAACTTATAAAATATATATATATATATATATTATAAAATTATTTCAACAATTATAAGTTATTTAACTGTTAAAGTATATTTAATATTTGATACCAAGTTTGATACTTCATACTAAAGTATTTTATAATGATTTTATATATATCATTATTAACTAAATATTTTTATTTAATATTAGGATAAGAGATATAATTATTTTTAATAAATTTTGTTTTCTTTGAGTATGAATTTTTTTATAATATATATAGTTATTCAAAATATAACTTACTATATATATATAAATACACAAAATTATAAAATAATTTTAACAAACATAAATGATTTATCGGTTAGAGTGTTAACATTTCATAATTAACACCAGGGTTCGAATATCTCTAAGGGTGTGTTTGATAACCCTAGAATTGGCATTGGAATTGGAATTAGAGGGTCCAATTCCAATTCTTATGTTTGTTAGACACTCTAATATTAGGATTTGGATTTGGAATTAGAATTCCAATGGAATTCAATATAGTGTAATTTGACAGTTCTCAATTTCAATCTTTTTAGGTAGGAATTGTAATTCAAAATTAACACGTTTTTAACATTTTTGACATTTTAACACGTTTTTAATACATTTTTCACACGTTTCCATATTTTTGACATGTTTAACACGTTTTTGGCACGTTTAACGCGTTTTGGCACGTTTAACACGTTTTTGACATATTTAACACATTTTTCGCGTCCTTGACACGTTTAACATGTTTTTGACACGTTTAACACAATTTTCACGTTTTGGCACATTTTGCACTTTTTGGCATGTTAAATAGGTTTTCAACATATTTAGCACATTTAACACGTTTTTGACACATTTAACATGTTTTCACGTTTTTGACACAATTAACATGTTTTCACGTTTTTGACACATTTAACACGTTTTTAACACATTAAACATGTTTATCATGTTTTTGGCACGTTTAAGACGTTTACCATATTTTTGACACGTTATTCACGTTTTGGCACGTTTAATAAGTTCTTCACATATTTGACTTGTTTAACATGTTTTTGACACATTTTCATGTTTTTAACACGTTTAAAACATTATTAACACATTAAACATGTTTAACACGTTGTTGACACGTTTCACATGTTTTTTACGTTTTTGACACGTTTGACACATTTTTAACACTATTAACACGTTATTGACACGTTTTTCACGTTTTGGCACGTTTAACAAGTTTTTCACTTATTTGACATGTTTAACACAATTTTGATACGTTTAACACATTTTTACGTTTTTGACACGTTTAACACGTTTTTAACACATTAAACACGTTTATCATATTTTTGGCAGGTTAAACACGTTTTTGACATGTTTAAAATGTTTTCACGTTTTTGGCACGTTTAACACTTTTTAGTATGTTTAACATATTTTTGACACGTTTAACACGTTTGATAAATTTTGGCACATTTACCACATTTTGACATGTTTAATACATTTTGGCCCGTTTAACACACTTGTGACATGTTTAAAATGTGTTAAACATGTCAAAAACATGAAAACGTGTTAAACGTGCCAAAAATGTGTTAAACTTTTCAAAATGTGTGAAACGTACGAAAAACGTGTTAAACATTTTAAACATGTTAAACATGTTAAAAAGTGTTAAACGTGCCAAAAATGTGTAAAACGTGCCAAAAACGTGTTAAACGTGTTAAACATGTCAAAAACGTGTTAATCTTATCAAAACGTGTGAATCTTATCAAAACGTGTGAAAACATGTTAAACATATTTAAAATATCAAAAACGTGTTAAATGTGCCAAAAATGTGAAAAACGTGTTAAACGTGTCAAAAATGAGTAAAACGTGTTAATCATGCCAAAAACGTGTTTAACGTGCAAAAAACGTGAAAACATATTAAACGTGTGAAAAACGTGTTAAACATGTCAAAAACGTGGCAAAGACATGAAAAACGTGAAAAATGTGTTACACTCATCAAAACGTGTGAAAAACATATTAAACGTATTAAAAATGTCAAAAACATGTTAAACATACCAAAAACGTGAAAACATGTTAAACATGTGAAAATGTGTTTTGAGTGTGAAATGTGTTAAATATGTCAAAAACGTGTTTAAACGTGCCAAAAACGTGTTAAACGTGTAAAAAACGTGTTAAACGTGTAAAAAAACGTGTTAAACGTGTTAAATATGTCAAAATGTGTTAAACATGTCAAAAACGTCTTAAATGTGTTAAACATGTTAAAAATGTATTAAACGTGCCAAAAACGTGAACACATATTTAAGAAGTTAACATTTTGAACTGATATTTTATTTTACAAACATAGAAATTGGAATTGAATTACAATTCTATCATTTTCCCAAGCATAAGAATTGGAATTGAATTACAATTCTATAATGTTTCCAAACATAGGAATTGAATTGTAATTTAATGTCAATTCTCATGGAATTGGAATTAGAATTCCAATGCCAATTTCAATTCCCCCTCATCAAACACACCTAAGAGTAATGATTATTATATGTGAGTGCGCAAACATTGTTGATGAAACCTAAGTGGTTTGTCCACATAGGGAATGTCGGCTTGAGTAAATTAAATATTTGTGAGAAAACTTAATGGTTCCTCCACATAGAGTGATTCAAGGTGTGATTCAAAGCCAAAGATCATGTCGAAAATTGTAATCGAATGTTGAGAATGTCTGATTGAGTAATGCAAACATTAGTGAGAAACCTAAGGTTTCGTCCATGGAGCGTAATTTAAGGTCTAAGATCATGTTTAAAAGTGTAATTTAATATTTAAAAATGCACCCTTCAAATACTCAAAGTTCTTCACGGAAAGTGAGTCAAAACAAAAAAAAGTTCAAGACTATTAAACATTTTTAATAAATATTAGGTAAATTCACGTGCGATACACACTAAAAATATAAGAATAAAATAAATTCAAAAACAATTACAATAATGTTAGATAAATTTGACCGGTCAATAAGAACTTAACAAAACAAACTTATTGTGCAGGAACGGTCAAGAACTCTAACCGGTCAAGAAATCAAGCCGGCTAGAAGAAGCAAATGACATATCTAAAACCTGAAGCTATCCGGGTGAACTGAACAACCGGTAAACATAATCAGTTGAAGTAAAGCATACAATCCAAATCCAACGAGAAGACTATTTAGAGAAAAAAGTCAAGGATATCAAATTGAGAACAATTTACAAATTGGTGCAAACAAATACTTTGAGTATATGTAGAAGATTACATCAAAGGATCAGACTTTGAAATTGCCATATTCATACAAGTTTGATGATACGTTGTAGGCTGCAGAAGATTGTCTGAAGAAAAGTTACCACTTTGGTATAAGTCAAAGGAGCAACTTCCGAGGTGTAGGTAACTGTCCAACCGAAAATTGCTATAATCAAGCAAAGACAAATGAAGTCGGTGTGATTCATGTCTTGGAAACCAAAAACGCATTTAATGCTATATTGATTCTCTGCTCAACCAATCAGATTAAGGATTGCCCTGAAGGTATTCGTTGAAGAAATATGATCGTTGGCACATTTCACCTATAAAAGGAGAAGCTGGAGAAAAAGCAGAGTTTTGAGCAAACAAGTTACGAAGCTACAAAGTGATCAAAAGACCTTATCTCTCTAAAAGATTCAAAGCTTAAGTGTGCATTTGTGAAGTGTATTACAATTCCTGTGAGAGTTGTAAGAGTGATTATCGAGCAGGAAATAAGACTCGATCTTGTATTGTGTTTGAGTATTCCTTAGTGAATATCCTTCTCGTTGTTTAAGAAGAAGGGGTGACGTAGGAGTTTTATCTCCGAACATCCATAAAAACTTGTGTCTTGTGCTCTATTTCTTGTCGGCTCCATATCCGAACCGACTCATATCATTCTAACCGCCTCACTAACATTCAAACCGATATTCTCCAAATCTCATCTCCATCCATCCTGTGTGTGTGTTGCTTCAATCTGAAACAAACCATTTCCGCACTTGAGCTCGGTTCAAGGGTTTGTAACAACTTGTGTAGTATTGAAACCGGCATTAATTCTTAACCGGATTAGTACCAACTGTTGAGTGTTGTCAGAGATTATCCTTTAGCCGAACCCCGGTCCACTATCGGCGATCTAGATCCTAACAATTAGTATCAAAGCAGTCAGTTTCAATACTCAAGCAACACGGAGCAAGCTAGCATGACTTTCAGCGAGAAGCCTCCAATGCTAGAAGGAGACGATTTCGCTAACTGGAAAATATGCATGCATCTGCACCTAGTCACTATGGATGATGAGATGACATTCATTCTGTCTGATGGACCGATAAAGATTGAGAAAGACAGAAAGGAATAGACAGTGGATGATAAAAGGAGAAACAATATGGATAATCACTGCAGAAGCCACGTCTTCAAGTCTCTGGACAAAAACACTTCAGTAAGGTCAGAGAATGCAAAACTGCAAAGGAGGCATGGGAAACGGTGATTCAACTCCATGAGGGAAATGAAAGAACCAAGGAAAATAAGATAATGGTGGCTACCCAGAAGTTCGAAAAATCAAAATGAAGCCAGGTGAAACCATGAAGGAGTTCAGTGATCGATTCACAAATGTGGTAAATGAGTTGTCGGTTCTCGGAAAGAAATATGATAACAAGGAAACAATCATCAAAGCTCTGAGATCTCTCTCTAGTGCATGGGATATAAAGACGATGGTGATGAGAGAATCAAACTGCCTAGACAAGATGAAGCTACACGATGTATTTGAGGATCTGAAGGCATATGAGTTGAAATGAGATCCAAGATCGAAAATGAAGTATCAACGTCAACCGCTACCAAGGAACTAGTCACATCTATAGAACCGTGACTGTTGTACCAATCAAATCCGCAAAACAATTATCTAAGGATGCAATGGCAATGCTTGCAAAGAAGTTTGGCAGATTCATGAAGAAAAGTCAACCGACAAACAACTACAACTATAACTATGGTGATACATCTAATGTTAGGTGTTATAACTGTGATGGTTTGGGACATTACAGGTGGGAATGTAGAAAGCCAAGACGAGATGACCGGAAACCGGATGATCAAAACTAAAGAAACAACTACCCAAAAACCGGTGAAGGAAAGAAAATTCAGAGAGCAATGATAGCCGATGATGGTGGAAGTCTATGGGCTCACAGTGATAGCGATGATGAAATCTCTTGCCTCATGGCAAATGAAGAACATGTATTTGATTTTTCTTGTGAAGAACTTACTAGAGATTACTTAATTACTGCACTAAATGCCATAGTAGTAGAGTATAAACATTTATCAACTATAGTACCAACCCGGCTTAACTTTGGTACCGACCCTATAACACCAGTCTAGCCCAACCATAAAACCGATAGTGTTCAACCCGATGAGATCATAGAAATCAAGGCAACACCTGAACTATCCTCTGAGAATGAAACTCAAGGAAACGGTTCAAGAGTTGACCGAAGAAGAAGATGAACAAACTAAGTATTTGATGGCAGCATGGAAGAGATCTAGTGAAGCAGTTAATAAAATGGCGAGCTATCGAAGATCTAATAAGTGTAAATTTGGTCTCGGTTATGATAGTAAAACACCCACCCAACACAAATCCTCCAACAGATTGAATCTCACCAAAGATAAGCTTCCATTCATAAGCTTTGTCAAGAGCTCTTCAACCAACACTGAATCATCTCATGATTCAAAACTAGATAAGGAAATAACATATGTATGTCCAACCGACACAGCCAAATGATTTCGTCTTGAGAAAAGAAAAACTACTCAACTAAATAATAGGTACCCATACTATACCGACCAAATCTCACCTTAACATCACAAGGTAACAATAGGTAGACAGAAACACACCAAACCTAGCACATGTAGAACCATCAAAACCATATCTGGGAAAATTATACGAATAATCAAAGTATGGATACTCAAGGGACTAATCAACCATGGACCCAAGTAAATGTGGGTATCAAATAGTTGTAAATATGTGTATTTTACAAGTTATGAAGAAACGGTTAGGAAACTCTGAGTAGTACCTGGACAGCGGCTGCTCCAGACATATGACTGGAAATAGCAATTTTCTGACCGACATCAAAGTAGAGGCCGGTTCAATGATAATTTTTGGTGACAACTCAAGAGGTAATTTAACGATTAACAATGTACTTCTTGTTGAAAATTTATATTTCAATTTGCTAAGTATTAGTCAAATGTGTGACGCTAGATATACTGTAGAATTTCATAGATATGCATGCTTAGTTAAATATTCTCAGGGTAGCACATTAATAACCAGAAATAGGCTAGGAAATATCTACAAGGTAGACTGGAAGAATGAAGTTGAATATCCTATTTGTATGGTAGCTAGAAATGATCAAACATGGCTGTGGCATAAAAGATTAAACCATCTAAACTTCAAAACTATAAACTATATTCGCACTAAAAAGTTAGTTGAAGGAATTCTTGACATAAGATTTAATAAGAAAACATTCAGTCTAGCTGATGTCTAGAACTTCTTCACATGGATCTATTTGGACCGATTAAGTCACCAGCTTAGGCGGTATGCATTACACTATGGTTGTTATTGATGATTACTCTAGATATACATGGGTCACATTTCTGGTATCCAAAGGTGACATCGCATCTAATTTGATTACACTTCTTAAACGTTTATAAAATGAGAAATCAACACGTATAAATACCACTATAAGTGATAGAAGAACTAAATTTACAAATAGTACTTTAATTGCAATTCTTGAGGAATCCGGTATTAGACATGAGTTGTCCAGTACTAGAACTCCTCAATAGAACAGCCTGGCTGAGAGAAGAAATCGAACTCTCAAGAAAGCCGCAAGGTCTATGATAGCCGATTCGGGCATTGCTCAAAAATTTTGGGCCGAAGCTATCATTACTGCATGTTATACACAAAACCGGTCAATGATTAACAAGCATCGCAATAAAACACTATACGAAGTATACTTTGATAGAGTTCCTAACATTCGGTACTTTAGGATTTTCGGTTGTAAGTGCTACATTCACATAAATGGCAAAAATTACTCAACTACTTTTGATGCAAAATCTGATGTTGGGATAATGCTAGGATACTCAGCGGTTAGTAAGGCATGTAGAGTATTTAATACTAGAACTTTAACCGTGGAAGAATCTCTTCATGTTGTATTCGATGAATCGGTTGAAAGTAACACTGCATCATCCTTTGATCTATACAACAGATTGGAAAATTAAAATATCCATTCTGATAGTGAAGATGAAATTCCAGTTTTCAGACGGGTTGTCCATGACCAAATGGGTATTGTTGAAACCCAGCTGGATCAAGCTGCCAAACAGCAGGAAGCTGACGCCTCAGTCTCAACTGAGGAAATCGGTCGGTCTGACATTATTGTTCAGCCTACTGATATGTCTAGCCTTGATCAAATAACCGGTAATTTGGTAGACATCTCTAAACCGGATTTCAAAAGGAACATAAATCATCCTCCTGAGCTTATTATAGGTAACCCTTCACTACCCATTCAAACTAGGCAACAACTAATGGAAGAATATGAAAACTCCGCTTTCATATGCCAGATTGAGCCGAAAAAGGTGGATGAAGCATTGTTGGATCCGGATTGGATATTAGCAATGCAAGAAGAGTTAAACCAGTTTGAGAGTAATAAAGTCTGGTACTTAGTTCCTAAACCGAAAGATCAACCGGTTATCGGAACAAGATGAGTATTCAGAAATAAGCTCAATGAAAACAGTTTGGTTACGAAGAACAAAGCTAGATTAGTGGCACAAGGATACAAACAGGAAGAAGACATTGATTTTGAAGAATCATTTGCTCCTGTAGCTAAAATTGAAGCCATTAGAACCTTTCTAGCATTTGTTGCTTTCAAAAATTTCAAGGTGCTTTAAATGAATGTTAAAAGTGTATTTTTAAATGATAAATTACGTGAAGAAGTATACGTTGAACAACCACCCGGTTTTAAAAATGCTGACCTGATCAGTCATGTGTATCGACTAATCAAAGCTCTTTACGGCTTAAAACAAGCTCCTAGATTCAAACCGATCTCAGGGATATGCCATATAACTTGCAAGTTGTTGCTTCATCTTGATATCAAGACCGGTCTAGGCATCTTCTTTCCAAGTAGTAAGATATTAAAATCAGTACACTTTGCAAAAACCGCGGTTAGAACCGCAAGACGAAAGTTTCAGCAGTTAAACAGCCGAAGGCTCAAACTAAGAAAAATCAGCCTAAGAAAAAGAAGGCTCCGGTGGCAGAGGAAACCGGGAGCGAAAAGACAAAAACCGCTCCTCATACATCTTGCTCGGTGAACATTTAAACCGATGTTCCGAATCCTGCTGCCTCCACGACAAGCATCTCTAGTCGTTCCAAGGACAACTCAGCACTTCGGGTTAGTGTTTCCTCTAAATCTCCTAATAACGAAACCGAGAAGGATCGGTTAGACAATACAGATAAGGCAAGCAACAAAGGGAAAGAAAAAGAAATCGATCAAGTGAATCCGGCGGTAAATTTTGAAGACGAATTCATCAATGAAACCGGCTCAGTCAATCAACCGGAAACCACTATAGGAACCGATACTGAAGAAGATCTAATCAAAGCTATGGGGAATTCGGTTGTTGCCAAAATCATAAAGAAGCTCAATGAAAAAGCACACGAAGTAAGTAACGTCTTCTACGAATGGGCTCTTATAAGAACGGAAATCGGGTTCG
Organism: Impatiens glandulifera; assembly: GCF_907164915.1. Classification (NCBI taxonomy): domain Eukaryota; kingdom Viridiplantae; phylum Streptophyta; class Magnoliopsida; order Ericales; family Balsaminaceae; genus Impatiens; species Impatiens glandulifera. Next base: position 145,350 of record NW_025918961.1, read on the forward strand.
CTGACATGTTACCCGAATGTCCTACCCATCTAAAATGGGAAACGCTGGTGGAAATTTAAAAGACAGTGTTTGATTTAGCAAAAACGAAGAGCGTTGCGGTTGCTCTTAAGAGGGGAAAGCTGGTGGAAACACACGCCATGTTGAAAGAAATCACCGACTCCATCCTTAGCATACAACGACAATGCAATCCTCCGAATGAAATGGACATAATTGATCAGATGGTGTTGGAATCACTAAAGAAAATGGAACAATAACTGAATGATACAATGACACGGCTGGAATCAGAAACCGGTCAAGAGAATGACGCTCTCCAATTTTCACGGTCAGAATTTGATGATAAAGAGAGGTCACGAAGATCAAAGTTTGAAGCCGGACAAACTTCAAAGAAGGCCGACAGCGCCTCTCCTCAACCACAATCCCTGATCAAGACTTCTTCGGGTAAGTCTTCTGACCGACAAAATATTAAAATCGGGACGGATACTCAGCTATCTAGTTAGAATGAGTCCCCACATAAAGATCAACTGATGGCGTCTACTATGACAATATTCGAAGAGAGAATCAAAGGATATCTCGAAGAACTCTTCCGCAACACAATTGCACCGTGGCAAGCAAAGATGGAGGAACGAACAGAAACAACTCACCAGATGATTGAGTTTACGAACCAGCATCTCAGTTCAACGGTTCAAAGGATTGCAACCCTTGAAGAGGGACATGCTCAAACCGAATCTTCAATGCAAGTGGTATCAGTACAACTTGGAGGACTGATCGCGGCTAAGATGGCAGCCGACGAAACACAAATCAAACAGAATGAGATAGCAGCCTTAAAGGTCCAAGAGGACGAAAATGAAAGACTGCGAGTTTTAAAAGAAAGGAAACAGGCGGATGCGAATCTGGCCCGACAGGTTGATGAAGAATAGAATGTCGATCCGAAACAGAAAGCGGCTACATTAATTCAACAGACATCCTCTACTCCGGTTGTCCCTACAACACGAGCCGAAACGAAAAAAATAAAACATGCTGAAATGGCAGCGGCTAAAAAGGTCCAAAAGTTGATGGACAATTATGTTGAACCAACCGGTGTACCATCAATCGACTTGGAACAATCAGACTCTAATGAAACTGAGGAGAATGTTTAACCGCTGAGAAGAATGCGGATTCCTCCGATCAATGTGATTCCACTACGAACAATTCATCCATGTCCTATTCCTCAACGAACTCCGGTCTCTTAAGCCCCTCCTGCTCCTCCAACACGGCCTTCACGAGTAACTGGATACTCGGGCACACAAGCATCTTCCTCCAGACCAGGTTTCGATCCGTGTGATCCTGAAAAGGGGATCATGTCTGAGTACCTCCTTGAAATTATGAACAAGAAGGACGATAAAAAGAGGGAATAAATTTCCACTCATTTATTTTATGTCTATCTTATATTATTCTCTATATATAAAGTATTTTTGGAAAACCGGCCTACTTCTTACTTCTTACTTCTTACATGGTTTTGAATATTTTATGTTTATTCTCTATATAAAGTATTTTTGGAAAACCGGCCTACTTCTTACTTCTTACATGGTTTTGAATATTTTAAATAAAATAATCAAAAAGAGAGAATTTGATAGATAAAATTTAAAAAAAAAATTCAAAATTTTTCAAAATCTTTTCCAAAACAACAAACTTTTTTAAACGGTCAACGGACGCATGGTTTTGAATATTTTAAATAAAATAATCAAAAAAGGAGAAATTGTTAGATAAATTTGACCGGTCAATAAGAACTTAACAAAACAAACTTATTGTGCAGGAACGATCAAGAACTCTAACCGGTCAAGAAATCAAGCCGGCTAGAAGAAGCAAATGACATATCTAAAACCTGAAGCTATCCGGTTGAACTGAACAACCGGTAAACATAATTAGTTGAAGTGAAGCATACAATCCAAATCCAATGAGAAGACTGTTTAGAGAAAGAAGTCAAGGATATCAAATTGAGAACAATTTACAAATTGGTGCAAACAAATACTTTGAGTATATGCAGAAGATTACATCAAAGGATCAGACTGTGATATTGCCATATTCATACAAGTCTGATGATACTATAATCAAGTAAAGACAAATGAAGTCGGTCTGATTCATGTCTTGAAAACCAAAAACGCATTTGATGCTATGCTGATCCTCTGCTCAACCAATCATATTCAAGGATTGCCCTGAAGGTATCCGTTGAAGAAATATGACCGTTGGCACATTTCACCTATAAAAGGAGAAGCTGGAGAAGCTGAAGAAAAAGCAGAGTTGTGAGCAAACAAGTTACGAAGCTACAAAGTGATCAAAAGCCCTTATTTCTCTAAAAGATTCAAAGCTTAAGTGTGCATTTGTGAAGTGTATTACAATTCATGTGAGAGTTGTAAGAGTGATTATCGAGCAGGAAATAAGACTCGATCTTATATTGTGTTTGAGTATTCCTTAGTGAATATCTTTTTTGTTGTTTGAGAAGAATGGGTGACGTAGGAGTTTTATCTCCGAACATCCATAAAAACATGTGTCTTGTGCTCTATTTCCTGTCGGCTCCATATCCGAACCGACTCATATCATTCTAACTGCCTCACTAACATTCAAACTGATATTCTCCAAATCTCATCTCCATCCATCCTGTGTGTGTGTTGCTTCAATCTGAAATAAACCATTTCCGCACTTGAACTCGGTTGAAGGGTTTGTAACAGCTTGTGTAGTATTGAAACCGGCGTTAATTCTTAATCGGATTAGCGCCAACCGTTGAGTGTTGTTAGAGATTATCCTTTAGCCGGACCCCGGTCCACTATCGGCGATCTAGATCCTAACAAATAATTTTAAAATATGTATTCATTTTATCTTATACTTAATAAATATCTAATACTTTTTAATTAGAATAATATATATATATGAGAAAAAATAAAAGTTATTTTTATTAATAAATTTATATAATATATTGAGAAAAATGAAGTTAAAAAATTAATTAATTTTATTATATATAATGTTATATATATCATTATTAAAAAATATATTTTTATTTAATATTAGGATAAAAGATATAATTATTTTTATTAAATTTTATTTTGTATGAGTATGAAAAATTTATATAATATCTATAGTTATTCAAAATGTAACTTAAATATATATACATATATAAAATTATAAAATTATTTCAACAATCATAAGAAGTTTAGCTGTTAAAATGTTAACATTTTATTTAAGACTAGAGTACAAATTACTTTAAAAGTAATAATTATATATATATATATCATTATTAACAAAATATTTTTATTTAATATTAGGATAAGAAATATAATTTGATAGGATCGGTAACATCAATAGAGATGAGGGTCTAACTATTAATGACAACTTCTGGAAAATGGTTTGATAGAAATCCTGTTAGGGATTAATAACACTTTCTATTATTCACAAATCCTTGCAAACTCTTGAAGCGATTCAAGTGCGGAAACGTTTGCTCAGGTTTGAAGCTACGAACGAATGAAAGAAGATAAGAAAGAATGTAAATGACACAGCAGTTTATTTATGGATGTTCGGAGCAAACTCTTCTATGTCACCCCTTCTTCCAACCACCCAAAGGATTCACTATACTTCTTTGAATCAAATACAGTTTACTGACTAGCTAACTGTTGAACAAAACAGACTCTGTTCAACTTAAAATATGTTTAAGAATATCACTCAGCTAGACAATGTTTTTTATTCTATTTCTCTCTTGAAGGTGATGTACAAAATCGGTAAGCAAGTGAGCAAGTAGACAACAATTCGTGAGATAGTGCCAAAAACCAGCAGCGCATCAAGTGTCCTTGAGGATCTTTAAATAGAGAACAGACACTAACGATCGAATCTTCTGCATTGACACGTGGCGAGCGCCCATTGGATTGCCGCCCATAGTACAAGAGTACAGCAGGCGTTGTGCACAAAGATAATGGCCGTACCAATCTGATAGTGCGCCAAACATTCTTCTATTACTATCCTGCAATGAACAAGTAGTGGAAAGAATATTTACTTACGTGGCATTCATTCATTGGGTGCAACTTGATGTCGTACAAAGCTGTACGGATTAGTGGTGCAGGAGTACCGTACATTTAGTTGATCATGGGTAGACGAATGCTAACTTTAAACAACTACTGAAGCGAGACATTAGACGTGCTTCATTAGACTGCCAAGTCTAAGGAAGTTAGATTCCCTACGTCTAATAGAGAGATCCATTAGACCACCAAGTCTAATGGAGTTAGACGGCACGTCTAACTACGTTTCACTTTAGACTTGTCTAAAGCAGTTAGACATCAGCGGTCTAAATTTCATATGTTAGACTGCACGTCTAACTACGTATCTGTTAGACTGCACGTCTAACTTCGTTTCAATTCAAACTTGTCTGAAAGAGTTAGACACCGCAGTCTAACTTTCATCTGTTAGACTGCACGTCTAACTACGTATCTGTTAGACTACATGTCTACCTACGTATCTGTTAGACTACACGTCTATCTAGCAATACGTCTAATTAGCCTATTTCAAACTAAGTCTAACTTAGCATATTTGATGCACCTACACAAAAACAATTAGACAACATAACTTCATTCTTATTTAAGTTTACACAAGTTCATCATCAAAATATCGTTAGTCAAGATAATTTGACCCAACAATTTCCCCCTTTTTGATGATGTTAAAACTTAAATAAATGATTAGAAATATATAGTCAAATTTGATAATTATCAACACAATAGATAACAAAACATTATTCATATTTTCAAGATAAACATAGCATGATCGATAACATCAGAAGATTTTTCAAAAATTCAAAAACAAACAAAAACATCAGAAAATTTTAACATTCCCCCAAAATCTAAGGCCAATCTTTTCATTTTCCCCCTTTTTAACATCATTAGAAAATGGAATTCTAATATGCCCTTTCAGCCAACAAGGCTGCCCGATTTCGTCTCTTCAACCTGAGCCTGCCTACCTGTAGAACATAGTCGAGAACCTTTTCAAGACTCTAAAGGGATTGAACTGAAAACCGTGTTCGGCTTCAGAAAGGAGACAACAGAGGAACGTGCTGAGAGTAGCATCGTATCCACAAATTTTCTTTGGAGAAGAAATCATCTTTACCAGATTATTGAAAAGAACTTTCGACCAATTGATGGCTACACCCCTTGTGATGGCCACCATTATTTCAAAGACTTTGTTGCAGTAGATGTAGGACGAATTTTTAGCAAAAATAGATTTTGAAATGATGTCGTTGAGTAGGGAAAACTCAACTGCCAGACAGGAACTCTTTCCGTGAGAGGTGACCGGAAAGAGATGCCATTCAAACGATTGATCTGAGAAGACGAGTTTCATCTCGGACAAGATCTCATCGGAGGACGGAGGGAACTCATAGATCCCTTCAGTTGGAAGACTGAAAAACATGGCGAACGTTTCCTCTGAGAAACAAACACTTTTGCCAAGAATGGTCGCACGAATATACTTTTTATGATAAAATCCGGCAGTTACAAAGTATTCATGAACCGCCTGTTCGTGAAAGCTGTAGTGGGTACGCAAGAACTTATTTAGCTCAGATATTTTTAGAGATTGAAACATTGTAACCATTTCAGGAATCACCAGGGAGGAGATGGATTCAAAATCTATTTGAAGAGATTTTGCAGTGAGAGAATACATTTCGATACGATGAGAGAAAAAGCTTAGGGATTCAAAAGCTTACACGAAGGATTTCTTAGAGAGAGAATCAGGAATTCAGGAAGGAGAAACTCAAGCCTTTGAGTATGACCGTTTCTTAAATACATAAAGAGCTAACGTGTGACCATTAAATTGATGATTATATGCACTGTCAAAAACAAAAGATCTCTTCCCAAGAGACGCAGCTATAATTTAAGATTAATCGTGAAAGAGTGCTATTAATGTGATACGTGTAGTGAAAGGTCATCAGATATTTTAGTCACTCTTTTAATATTGAAAAACACATGTCTTCAATCCATTTGAGAAGTGACTGTTTTAATTTTGGCGGGAAAAGTACATGGACGGATACAATGGCCGTGGACAGCTATCCCAATAGCCAGAAAATGAATCATTCTAATAGCATAAGTAGTTAGACGTCTAATTTACTTTCGACGTTCTTTACCTCTAAATTGAATATGCGTTTATTAGACGCCAATGTCTAATCACGCTTGTCTTATAGACAGTCAAAAGTCTATTAGACTTTGAACGTCCAATTACGCATATACACCACGTGCTAGACGTGTGTTTGGTTAGACGTAAGCTTCCAATTGCTCTAATCTTATAAACATTAAAACGTCTATTAGACTTTCAACATCTAACCCGCGTAGGTTATTAACCAAGACAAGTATCCAACAGGAGGTATAGACTATTTTGGGCAAAATCATGTGTAAGTAGATGTGCTTCTTAAACTACTAATCCATCGGACGTATTGAGACAGCTGTCTACTTGTCCGTCCATTAAAATGTTCCCCTTCAGTATATGCATATAATAAAATTAGTCGAGATCAACAAGTCCTAAGATGTTTATAAAGTGAGAAAACTTAGTCTCGGGTAGAGGCTTCATGAAGATGTCTGCTGTTTGTTGATCTGTTGGGACATATTCGAGGCGAATATAATTCTGACTGACATTCTCTCGGATGAAATGATGTCTGATTTCGATGTGCTTTGTCCGAGAGTGCAGAACTGGGTTATAGGTGATGGCTATAACACTTGTGTTGTCGTAGAAAATTGGATATTCTTCTGCTTCAATCCCATAGTCCCTTAGTTGTTGTTGAACCCACAAGAGTTGAGAGCAGCAACTTCCTGCATCAAGGTACTCTACTTCAGCTGTAGACGTAGCAACGGACGTCTGCTTCTTGTTGAACCATGATAGTAGACGATCTTAAAGGAACTGATAGGTTCCACTCATTCTTTTCCTATCTAATTTGCACCCTGCATAGTCCGTATCTGAGAAACTAGTTAAGTTGAAACTGGAATCCTTCGGATACCAATGTCCCACGTTTTGAGTTCCCTTCAAATATTTAAGAATACGTTTAGCAGTACTAAAGTGAGAGAGTTTAGGATTAGCCTGGAATCTTCCACAAACACCAACGACAAATTGAATGTTTGGCCTGCTGGCAGTGAGATAGAGAACGGATCCGATAAGACCTCTATAGGCAGTGATGTCAAAAACCTGGCCGCCATCATCTTTGTCTAGTTTGCAAGAAGAGCTCATTGGAGTAGCTGCAGCAGAGGAGTTCTCCATCCCGAACTTCTTCAGCAGCTCTTTGGTGTATTTGGCTTGATTTATGAACGTTCCTTTTTCTATCTGACGAACTTGAAGGCCGAGGAAGTAAGTTAATTCTCCCATCATGCTCATCTCAAACCTATCCTGCATCAGCTTGACAAATTTCTCACACAATTTGGGGTTAGTTGATCCAAATATAATGTCATCAACATATACTTGAACAAGTAGAATATGAGAGTCTTTAGTAAATCTAAACAATGTTTTATCAACAGTTTCAATAGCGAAATCATGATCAAACAAAAATTTAGTCAAATTATCATACCAAGCTCTTGGAACTTGTTTCAAACCATATAAAACTTTGTCAAGTTTAAAAACATGAGTTGGTAAAGTATGATCTAGAAAACTAGAGGGTTTCTGAACATAAACATCTTCATTTAGTTTACCATTTAAAAATACACTTTTCACATCCATTTGAAACAGTTTAAAATTCTTAAATGATGCATAAGCTAGGAGGATTCTAATTGCCTCAAGTCTAGCTACAGGGGAAAAAGGACTCATCAAAGTCGATCCCTTCCTCCTGTTTGTATCCTTGAGCAACTAACCGAGCTTTGTTCCTTATAACTAAGCCATCTTCACTAAGCTTTTTTCTAAATACCCATCTAGTTCCAATGACTAATTGATCAGTCAATTTTGGAGTTAGATGTCACACTTTATTTCTCACAAATTGGTTCAACTCCTCCTGCATAGCATTGATCCAATCTGGATCAAGCACTACTTCACCAATTTTCTTTGGTTCAATTTGAGAAATAAAGGCAAAGTTGGCTATTTCATCCATTAATTGACGTCTTGTCATACGAGGAGAGTTAGGATTACCGATTATCAATTCTGGTGGATGATTCTTGTTCCATCTGAAGTTGGGTCCTAAAGAATTAGTCGTCTAACCAGATGGCTCCACGACGTCAGAAATCTCAACATCTTATTGAACCAAAGTTTGAGCGTCTTGTTGATTTTCAATCGGATCAGCCACATGATCAGACAATGAAATCCGTTTAGCTGGAGCTTCATCCTCACACACAGATTCAAGACTTGTCGCTTCTAATCTGCTAGCAAGGTCGATGGGATCAATGAGATTACTTTCAACAGACTCATCACAAACAACATGTAGGGATTCCTCAATAGTTTGTGTTCTGTTGTTATATACTCTGTAAGCCTTGCTTACTGAAGAATATCCCAGCATGATTCCAGCATCTGTTTTAGCATCAAAAGCAGTCAGATAATCATTTCCATTGTTATGGATAAAACATTTACACCTAAATACCTTAAAAGTAAGACACTGTAGGAATTCTCCCATAAAATAGTTCATAGTGTGTTTTGTCAAAACGTTTTTTGATTATTGAACGATTTTGTGTGTAGCAAGATATGTTTATGGCTTCTACCCAGAACCTCTGAGAAACACCTGATTCAGCAAGCATAGATCTCGCTACTTCTTTTAGTGTCTTTACTCTTCTCTCAGCAATGTCATTCTGTTGTGGAGTTCTAGCACTAGACAACTCGTGACTAATACCAGACTCCTCGAGAGAAGAGGATAGGCATCTGTTGGTGAACTCAGTTCCCTGATCACTTTTAATACAAGTAATACTCAAAGATTTCTGGTTTTGAATTTTTCTAAAAATTTTAATCAAGTTTTCAGCATTTGTATCATTAGATTGCAAGAATGCTACCCATGTAAATCGTGAAAAATCATCAATAACTACTAAGGTAAATCTCATTCCTCCTAAGCCCTTTACAGGAATTGGACCAAACAGATCCATGTGTAACAGTTCTAAGCAACAGTTGGATTGAGATTTCCCTTTACTTTTGAACGATGATCTTCCTTGTTTGCATAACTGGCAAGCAGAACAAACCTTGTCCTTAGAGAATTGTAATTTAGGTAAACCGAACACTAAATTATGCGAAAAAATATTGTTGATGGTTTTGAAATTTAGATGGTTTAACCTTTTATGCCATGACCATTTCTGGTCATTCTTGGCAATCATGCACATAGAGTCAGATGTCTTATTTTTCCAGTTAATTTTATAAGAATTTCCTACCCTGCTTCCGGTGAGCAGAGTATTACCCTATTGATTCTTAACCAGGCATGCATGAGTTTGAAAATCAACAAATAAGACATTGTCACATAGTTGACTAATATTAATCAGATTGTAATACAGATTGTCAATAAGTAATACGTCATTAGTGGTTAGATTACCATGGATAATCTTACCATTACCCATTGTCTTACCCTTCATGTTGTCACAAAAGGTAATCTTAGGACTTGAGCAATCTGCTATGTCAATTAGAAGCCGTCTATTTCCTATCATGTGTCTGGAACAGCCGCTGTCCAGATACCAAATAGGATCCTCCAGACAGTCACTAGTATGTTCCTACACAAAACAATATTTACAATCGTTTGGTACCCATGTTCACTTGGGTCCTCGGACAATCAGTCCCTTAGGAATCCATATTTGAGTTATTTTTATGGATTTCCCATTTTGTTTTGTGATTAATGCGTATGATTTTAAATTAGAAGACGTCTTTCTTCTAGCCACTGATCCATTAGCTTTAGAGGATGATTTTGTTTTAAAAATCATTGACTTCTTGTCAGGTTTTAAATTTCCAAACTTGTTAGTTGCATCTAACTTTGTTTTCAGCCAGCTAACAGTCGGCGGAACATGAGTTATTTCATCTTTCAAAGCTAACTCCTCGTGGATTGGATCAATTTCAATGTCAGTTAGACTCACTTTAACAAAACTTATTGGCTTAGGTTTGTTAGTTGCTGAATTTAACTTTTTATGGGACTGGTTTGGGTCATTTCTATCGAATCCTAAACCGGATTTAGATCCAGCAGGTTTCAACAGACTAATTTGATATTTGACAGCTTCTTCAGACCTTGTCCAAGCGCTAACAATGTAGTTTAATCTTTTGTTTTCAGAAGAAATATTTTTATTCTGTTTATTGAGCATCTCATTCTCAGATGAGAGCTCAATCATTTTATTTTCAGAAACGTTTGGTTCAGATATTTGAGATGAAGAAAAGATATTAGTCTCATATTTCGTTTTCAATTCATTAAAAGAATCTGATAACTTCTTGTACTAAATGACCATGTCATTGAGTGCAACAGTTAACTCTTCATTGGTAAACTCTTGTGAGGGAAAATCATTTACCTTGGATTGATCGTCTACCATCAAGCATGTGACGGCTTCTGTTTCATTTTCACTGGGTGAGTCCTTTAAGTCGTTATCGACCCATATGGACTTGTTTTCAGCACATATAAGAACCTTCTGATCTTTCTGGTTTTCTTAGTTTAAACGCCATGGCCATAGATATGAATTAGCCTTTTCCAAATATCTTTATTAGAGGAACATGACTTGATCTCGCAGAATATATTCATGTTGATTGATTGATATATGATATCTTTGGCGACGTTGTCCATGTTGTTAGTCATCTTATCTTCAGTTGTCCACTCACATTTTGGTTTTGCAATTTTTATGGGACCATCGGTAATAACACTCCATATAATGCAATCAAGAGCAACCAAGTGAGCTTGCATTCTCATCATCCAATAACTGTAATTTTCATTCAAAAGTAGAGGGATCTCGTTGATGATAGACATGATTTATGTTCTTGATGCTTGAGAATAGTAACGGGGCTCTAATACCAATTGATAGGATCGGTGACACCAATAGTGACGGGGATCTAACTATTTATGACAACTTCTGGAAAATAGTTTGATAGAAATCTTGTTAAGGATTAATATCACTTTCTATTCTTCACAAACCCTTGCAAACTCTTGAAGCAATTCAAGTGCGGAAACGTTTGCTCAGGTTTGAAGCTACGAACGAATGAAAGAAGATAAGACAGAAAGTAAATGAAACAGCAGTTTGTTTATGGATGTTCGGAGCAAACTCTCCTACGTCACCCCTTCTTCTAACCACCGGAAGAATTCACTATACTTCTTTGAATCAAATACAGTTTACTAACTAGCTAACTGTTGAACAGAACAGACTCTGTTCAACTAACAATATGTTTAAAAATATCACTCATCTAGACAATGTTTTTATTCTATTTCTCTCTTGAAGGTGATGTACAAAATCGGTAAGCAAGTGAGCAAGCAGACAACAATTCGTGAGATAGTGCCAAAAACCAGCAGCGCATCTGTTGTCCTCGAGGATCTTTAAATAGAGAACAGACACTAAAGGTCGAATCTTCTGTATTAACACGTGGCGAGCGCCCAATGGAATGCCGCCCATAGTACAAGAGTACAACAGGCTCTATGCACAAAGATCGTGGCCGTACCAATCTGATATTGCGCCAAACATTCTTCTAGAACTGTCCTGCAAGGAACAAGTAGTGGAAAAAATATTATTTACGTGGCATTCATTCATTGGGTGCAACTAGCTATCGTACTAAGCTGCACAGATTAGTGGAGCAAGAGTAGCGTACAGCTAGTTGGTCATGGATAGATGAATGCTAACTTCAAGCAACTACTGAAGCGAGGAATTAGACGTGCTCCATTAGACTACCAAGTCTAAGGAAGTTAGATGCCCTACGTCTAATAGAGAGATCCATTAGACCACCAAGTCTAATGGAGCTAGACTTGTCTAAAGGAGTTAGACACCAGCGATCTAACTTTCATCTGTTAGACTACACGTCTAACTACGTATCTGTTAGACTGCACGTCTAACTATGTATCTGTTAGACTGCAAGTCTAACTACGTATCTGTTAGACTGCACATCTAACTACGTATCTGTTAGACTGCACGTCTAATTACGTATCCGTTAGACTGCACGTCTAACTACGTATCCGTTAGACTGCACGTCTAACTACGTATACGTTAGACTGCACGTCTAACTACGTATCCGTTAGACTGCATGTCTAACTACGTATCTGTTAGACTACACGTCTAACTACGTATCCGTTAGAATGTACGACTAACTACGTTTCACTTCAGACTTGTCTGAAGAAATTAGACACTAGCGGTCTAACATTCATCTGTTAGACTACACGTCTAACTACGTATCTGTTAGACTACACGTCTAACTACGTATCTTTTAGACTACACGTCTAACTAGCAACACGTCTAATTAGCCTG